>NC_054839.1:21067153-21327153 GCF_018345385.1 Vulpes lagopus
TTACTTTTTTTTTGCAGCACAATTCAAGTTTATTACATTTGTTCTTGTGACACAAAACTTAAACACAGTATTATTTTGCATTTGGATGCACATGAATTATGATATGAGAAAATCAATTGTTTTATTTTTATTTTATTTATTTTATTTATTTTTAAGATTTTATTTATTTATTCATGAGAGATACAGGGAGAGAGAGGCAAAGACACAGGCAGAGGGAGAAGCAGGCTCCACGCAGGGAGCCCGATATAGGACTCAATCCTGGGACTCCAGGATCATGCTTTGGGCCGAAGGCAGGTGCTAAACCACTGAGCCACCCAGGTATCCCCAATTGTGTCAAAAGTATTACCTTATGGAAAAAATGAACTCAAATATATCAAAATGCACAAAACACTAGTGTCCCTCCATTACTGCTTAGAAAGATATGATTGTTTTTCCATTCCCAAAATAGAATCAGGACAGTTTAAATTCTTAAAATTTTGCATGCAAAACACTGCAATTGCTTATGTAGGAGGGCATTCTCTTCACTTCTTCTACACCCAATTAAGTATACAATATTGCATGGAAGTAAAGAACAGTTTAGTTAAAGTTCTATATAAAAAAAGCCAGTATATACAGATTAAAGATCCATTATTTGGGAAAAGAAATGAATGAATAAAGGGCTTTACTTGCAGCTTGCACATACTGTACCCACCTATTCTCCTCTGTTCCCCACTGAATGGAGAAGGTGAGCTAAGCAGGGGAGAGCTAAGCAGGGGAGAGCTATTCTCAGGTGCTGTGTTTGAACTGTGAATCTATAGATACCAGTCTGAAGCTGCAAGAAGGGAATTTGTTAGTATATTAATATAAACAGATAAAACACCTGTTTTTACTTGAGTGCATTTCTTTCTAACACTAAATTAATTTAAACTTGAAGGAAGTTTCACATATTTCACATATTCTTAGGAAACCACAACTTAAAATTATTTAAATGACACATAAATCGATTTGGTATGTCTCTCATAACTTTGGCATTTCCCAATGTATTTAAATGTCTACCTTATCTATTCTTTTATTTTAGCAATGATTTGAATGTTGGAGGTCTGGATATTTATATTTTTTCCTTTTTTCAATTAAATTTTTAATTTTGATAAGATTGTAAATTCATGTGCACTCTTAAGAAATAGCATAGAAAAATATAGAAAGAACACGTATCCTTTTCCAAGTTTTCCCTAATGATAAAATCTTATAAAATTATAGTACAATACCATGACCAGGATATTGCCATTGAGAATGTCAAGTTACAGAAAATTTCCATCAACACCAGATGCTCCATGATTTCACTTTTATAGCTACATTCCCTTCTACACCTGCTTCTTTCTTAACTTCTGGCAACCACTAATCTGTTCCCTATTTCTATAACTTATTTATTTCAAAAATGTTACATAAATGGAATCATGTGATATGTAACTGTGATTTTGAGGAATGATTTTTTTCACTCAGCATAATTATCTGGATTTTCATATATATTTGTGGTATATCAACAGTTAATTCCTTTGTATTTCTGAGTAGTATTCCATGGCATTGATGTACTACTGTTTGTTTAACATCTGGGGTTTTTCCAATTTGTGACTATTGTGAATAAGGCTCTTATAAACATTTAATTACAGGTTTTTGTGTCAACATAAGTTCTCATTTCTCTTTGTTTTTGTTTGTTTGTTTGTTTGGATGTGTTTTTTAAGATTTTATTTATTTATTTGACAAAGAGAGAGCATGAGAGGGCATGAGCAAGGGGGTGGGTGGGGAGAGGAAGACAGAGAAGCATACTCCTCTCTGAGCAGGAAGCCTGACATGGGTGGGGGGGGAAATCCTAGGACCCTGAGATCATGACCTGAGCCAGAGGCAGACGCTAAACTGACTGAGCCATTCAGGCGCCCTCTCCTTTCTCTTTGTTGAGTGTTCAGAAGTGTAGTTGCTGGGTCCCATAGCAACTACCAACTGGAAGAAAATATTTGTGTAAGTCTTCTGCCTGTGTCTTTTGTCATTTTATTCTAGATACTAGTCTTTTGTTGGATATATAGTTTGCAAATATTTTCTTCCAAGTTGGTAGTGGCTCCATCAGCTGAAAGGTCTTTTGCAGGGCAAAATATTTACATTTTAATGAAGATAACTGATCATTTTTTTCCTTTTATGGATCATATTTTTGAAGTATTCTATTCTATTTCATTTATCTTTGGGTCTAACCATCCTCAAAACAACATGGAGGTGGCCTTAATTAAACTGTCTCTCTATACTGAATTTTGAAATTGTGTAGATTAATTCCTTTCACCTTATGCTTTTTTTACTGCTTTTTATTTTTTTAAAAATTGTTTTAGGGGGATCCCTGAGTGGCGCAGCGGTTTGGCGCCTGCCTTTGGCCCAGGGCGCGATCCTGAAGACCCGGGATCGAATCCCACGTCGGGCTCCCGGTGCATGGAGCCTGCTTCTCCCTCTGCCTGTGTCTCTGCCTCTCTCTTTCTCTCTCTCTCTCTGTGTAACTATCATAAATAAATAAAAAATTAAAAAAAAATAAAAATAAAAATAAAAAATTGTTTTAGGTATTCTAGTTCTTTTGCTTTTCCGTATACACTTTAGAATACCAATGTTTGTATCTAAAAAAAAAAATCCTGCTGCAATTCTGATACAACTTGTGTTATATGTGTATAATCCTTTGAAAATAAATGGTACCTCTTGAGACTTCCAACTCATAAACATGGTTTATTCATATCAACATTTTTTCTATTTTTCATCATGTAAGTCTCATAAATGTTTTTATAGGGTTATAGCTAAGTATTTGATTTTTTTTTAATTACTAGACTTCATTCCTTAGATTGATGTTTATTGATTATTAGGCAGATGGTGCTGAGTTGTCATTTATTTGCTCTGTCACAGGTTCACAGTTTCCTCTATTATTAACATCTTCATTTAGTGTGGTACATTTGTTACAACTCATGAACATATATGGATATATTAGATTTTTTAAGATTTTATTTATTTATTCATGAGAGACAGAGAAAGAGAGAGACAGAGACACAGAGACACAGAGATACACACAGAGAGAGGCAGAGACACAGGCAGAGGGAAAAGAAGGCTCCATGCAGGGAGCCTGATGTGGGACTCAATCCCAGGTCTCCAGGATCACTCCCTGGACGACTGAAAGTGGTGCTAAACTGCTGAGCCACCAGGGCTGCCCAGATATATTAGTTTTAACCAGAATTTCTAATTTTCATTAGGGACCACTCTTTGGGCTGAGAAATCCTATGGATTTGATAAATGTATATCACATATCATCCACTTTTGTATCAGAGAGAATATTTTGTGACTCTAAAAATCCCCTCTGCTCCATCTATTCATGCTACTAGTAATGAACCAGTCCCTGTTGTGCTGCATCCTCATCAGCACTTGGTGTTTGTAAATGTTTAGGATTTTGACTATGGAAATATATTGTTTAATTGTTCAGCCAAGCTTATTTTATTGCTGCTTTTCTCAGAGAATATTGGTCAAGACTTGCGTAGATGTAAAAATCAAATATGTCATGTTAACTTTACCTATCATAGACCTATTTTTTTCTTTTTTTTTTATCATAGACTTCTTCTGATGTAGAGTTTAAAAGTGCACTGTGAGATCTGAAAATACAAAAATGAGCTTAACCTTAAAATAACTGGGAAAGATATTTTAAAAAGTAATTTTAATTTTCCATCATATCTATTGTAGAATGTTTATGGATACAATCATTGAGAAAAATCTCAAAATGTTTAGCTGGAAGCAAAAGAAAAAGTATATTTTAAACTGCTCAGAGGGGCACAGATTGTACCCTAGAGCACTTAATATTGAAGGAATGTCTGGCACAACCTGAATAACGTTATTCACTCATAAAAGACTGAACAATGAGTGTGTAGGTACAGTTGGGAACTTGAATATGAGTGAAATACAGGACCACATCATGAAGATCTAACCAGGAAAGATTCCAAATGGATAGGACCCTCATTTTAAAAGGGTGTATCTGGGGGATCCCTGGGTGGCGCAGCAGTTTGGCGCCTGCCTTTGGCCCAGGGCGCGATCCTGGAGGCCCGGGATCAAATCCCACATCGGGCTCCTGGTGCATGGAGCCTGCTTCTCCCTCTGCCTATGTCTCTGCTTCTCTCTCTGCCTATGTCTCTGCTTCTCTCTCTCTCTCTCTGTGACTATCATAAATGAATTAAAAAAAAGGGTGTATCTGTGATCCATATTTTTATTTTTTTTAATTTATTTTTCTGTTGGTGTTCAATTTGCCAACATATAGAATAACACCCAGTGCTCATCTCATCAAGTGCCCCCCTCAGTGCCCATCACCCATTCACACCCACCTCCTGCCCTTTCCACCACCTCTTGTTCGTTTCCCATAGTTAGGAGTCTCTCATGTTCTGTCTCCCTTTCTCGTATTTCCCACTCATTTTTTCTCCTTTTCCCTTTATTCCCTTTCACTATTTTTTATATTCCCCAAATGAATGAGACCATATGTTTGTCCTTTTCCGATTGACTTATTTCACTCAGCATAATACCATCCACTTCCATCCACGTTGAAGCAAATGGTGGGTATTTGTCGTTTCTAAAGGCTGAGTAATATTCCATTGTATACATAGACCACATCTTCGTTATCCATTCATCTTTTGATGGACACCGAGGCTCCTTCCACAGTTTGGCTATTGTGGACATTGCTGCTATAAACATTGGGGTGCAGGTGTCCCAGCGTTTCACTGCATCTGTATCTTTGGGGTAAATCCCCAGCAGTGCAATTTCTGGGTCATAGGGCAGGTCTATTTCTAACTCTTTGAGGAACCTCCACACAGTTTTCCAGAGTGACTGCACCAGTTCACATTCCCACCAACAGTGCAAGAGGGTTTGTTCCCCTTTCTCCACATTCTCTCCAACACTTGTGGTTTCCTGCCTTGTTAATTTTCCCCATTCTCACTGGTGTGAGGTGGTATCTCACTGTGGTTTTGATTTGTATTTCCCCGATGGCAAGTGATGTGGAGCATTTTCCATGTGCTTGTTGGCCATGTCTAGGTCTTCCTCTGTGAGATTTCTATTCATGTCTTTTGCCCATTTCATGATTGGATTGTTTGTTTCTTTGCTGTTGAGTTTAATAAGTTCTTTATAGGGATCCCTGGGTGGCGCAGCGGTTTGGCGCCTGCCTTTGGCCCAGGGCGCGATCCTGGAGATCCCGGATCGAATCCCACGTCGGGCTCCCGGTGCATGGAGCCTGCTACTCCCTCTGCCTATGTCTCTGTCTCTCTCTCTCACTGTGTTCCTATCATAAAAAAAAAAAAATTAAAAAAAATAAGTTCTTTATAGATCTTGGATACTAGCCCTTCATCTGATAGGTCATTTGCAAATATCTTCTCCCATTCTGTAGGTTGTCTTTTAGTTTTGTTGACTGTGTCCTTTGCTGTGCAAAATCTTCTAATCTTGATGAAGTCCCAATAGTTCATATTTGCTTTTGTTTCTTTTGCCTTCGTGGAAGTATCTTGCAAGAACTTACTGTGGCCAATTTCAAAAAGGGTGTTGCCTGTGTTCTTCTCTAGGATTTTGATGGAATCTTGTCTCACATTTAGATCTTTCTTTCATTTTGAGTTTATCTTTGTGTATGGTGCAAGAGAGTGGTCTAGTTTCATTCTTCTGCACGTGGATGTCCAATTTTCCCAGCACCATTTATTGAAGAGACTGTCTTTCTTCCAATGGATAGTCTTTCCTCATTTGTCAAATATTAGTTGACCATAAAGTTGAGGGTCCACTCCTGGATTCTCTATTCTGTTCCATTAATCTATGGGTCTGTTTTTGTGCCAGTACCACACTGTCTTGATGACCACAACTTTGTAGTACAACCTGAAATCTGGCATTGTGATGCCCCCAGCTATGGTTTTCTTTTTTAAAATTCCCCTGGCTATTCGGGGTCTTTTATGATTCCACACAAATATTAAGATAATTTGTTCCAACTCTCTGAAGAAAGTCCATGGTATTTTGATAGGGATTGCATTAAATGTGTAAATTGTCCTGGGTAACATTGACATTTTCACAATATTAATTCTGACAATCCATGAGCATGGAATATTTTTTCCATCTCTTTGTGTCTTCATCAATTTGTTTCAGAAGTGTTCTATAGTTTTTAGGGTATAGATCCTTTACCTCTTTGGTTAGGTTTATTCCTAGGTATCTTATGCTTTTGGGTGCAATTGTAAATGGGATTGACTCCTAAATTTCTCTTTCGTCAGTCTCATTGTTAGTGTATAGAAATGCCACTGACTTCTGGGCATTTATTTTGTATCCTGCCACACTGCCAAATTGCTGTATGAGTTCTAGCAATCTTGGGGTGGAGGCTTTTGGGTTTTCTATGTAGAGTATCATGTCATCGGCGAAGAGGGAGAGTTTGACTTCTTCTTTGCCAATTTGAATGCCTTTTATTTCATTTTGTTGTCTGATGGCTGAGGCTAGGAGTTCCAGTACTATGTTGAACAGCAGTGGTGAGAGTGGACATCCCTGTCTTGTTCCTGATCTTAGGGGAAAGGCTCCCAGTGTTTCCCCATAGAGACTGATATTTGCTGTGGGCTTTTTGTAGATGGTTTTTAAGATACTGAGGAATGTTCCCTCTATCCCTACACTCTGAAGCGTTTTGATCAGGAATGAATGCAGTATTTTGTCAAATGCTTTCTCTGCATCTATTGAGAGGATCATATGATTCTTGTTTTTTCTCTTGCTGATATGATCAATCACGTTGATTGTTTTACGTGTGTTGAACCAGCCTTGCATCCCCCGGATAAATCCCAGTTGGTCATGGTGAATAATCTTCTTAATGTATTGTTGGCTCCTATTGGCTAGTATCTTGTTGAGAATTTTTGCATCCATGTTTATCAGGGATATTGGTCTTTAATTCTCCTTTTTTGGTGGGGTCTTTGGTTTTGGAATTAAGGTGATGCTGGCCTCATAGAACGAGTTTGGAAGTACTCCATCTCTTTCTATCTTTCCGAACAGCTTTAGTAGAATAGGTACAGTTTTTTCTTTAAACGTTTGGTAGAATTCCCCAGGGAAGCCATCCGGCCCTGGAGTTTTGTGTCGTGGGAGGTTTTGATGGCTGCTTCAATTTCTTCCCTGGTTATTGGCCTGTTCAGGTTTTCTATTTCTTCCTGTTCCAGTTTTGGTAGTTTGCGGTTTTCCAAAAATGCGTCCATTTCTTCTAGATTGCCTAATTTATTGGCGTATAGCCTCTCCTAATATGTTTTTAAAATCGTTTGTATTTCCTTGGTGTTGGTAGTGATCTCTCCTTTCTCATTCATGATTTTATTAATTTAAGTCTTTTATCTCTTCTTCTTAATAAGGCTGGCTAATTTTTTATCAATCTTATTAATTCTTTCAAAGAACCAACTCCTGGTTTTGTTGATCTGTTCCACAGTTCTTCTGGTCTCTATTTCATTGAGTTCTGCTCGAATCTTTATTAACTTCTTCTGCTGGGTGTAGGATCTATTTGCTGTTTTTCTCTAGCTCCTTTAGGTGCAAAGTTAGCTTTTACATTTGAGTTCTTTCCAGTTTTTGGATGGATGCTTGTATTGCAATGTATTTCCCCCTCAGGACTGCTTTTGCTGTATCCCAATGATTTTGAATGGTTGTATCTTCATTCTCATTAGTTTCCATGAATCTTTTTTTTTTTTTTTTTTTTTTTTATTTATGATAGTCACAGAGAGAGAGAGAGAGGCAGAGACACAGGCAGAGGGAGAAGCAGGCTCCATGCACCGGGAGCCCGATGTGGGATTCGATCCCGGGTCTCCAGGATCGCGCCCTGGGCCAAAGGCAGGCGCCAAACCGCTGCACCACCCAGGGATCCCCTCCATGAATCTTTTTAATTCTTTTCTAATTTCCTGGTTGACCCTTTCATCTTTTTAGAAGGATGGTCCTTAACCTCCACATGTTTCTGGTCCTTCCAAACTTCTTGTTGTGATTTAGTTCTAATTACAAAGCATTATGGTCTGAAAATATGCAGGGGATGATCCCAATCTTTTGGTATCGGTTAAGACTTGCTTTGTGACGCAGTATGTGGTCTATTCTGGAGAAAGTTCCATGTGCACTTGAGAAGATTGTGTATTCAGTTGCGTTTGGATGTAAAGTTCTGTAATATCTGTGAAATCCATCTGGTCCAGTGTATCATTTAAAGCTCTCGTTTATTTGGAGATGTTGTGCTTAGAAGACCTAACTAGTATAGAAAGAGCTAGATTGAAGTCACCAAGTATAAGTGTATTATTATCTAAGTATTTCTTCACTTTGGTTATTAATTGATTTATATATTTGGGAGCTCCCACATTCGGGGCATATATATTGAGAATTGTTAAGTCCTCTTGTTGGATAGATCCTTTAAGTATGATATAGTGTCCCTCTTCATCTCTCACTACAGTCTTCAGGGTAAATTTTAGTTTATCTGATATAAGGATGGCTACCCCTGCTTTCTTTTGAGGACCATTCTAATGGTACATAATTCTCCAACCTTTTATTTTCAGGCTGTACATGTCCTTCTGTCAAAAATGAGTCTCTTGTAGACAGCAAATAGATGGGTCTTGATTTTTTATCCAGTCTGAAACCCTGCGCCTTTTGATGGGGTCATTCAGCTCATTCACGTTCAAAGTTACTACTGAAAGATATGAATTTAGTGTCATAATGATACCTATTCAGTCCCTGTTTTTGTGGATAGTTCCATTGGACTTTTTCTTAAAGAGGAATTTTAAGAGTCCCCCTTAAAATTTCTTGCAGAGCTGGTTTGGTGGTCACATATTCTTTCAGTTCCTGCCTATCTTGGAAGCTCTTTATCTCTCCTTCTATTCTGAATGAGAGCCTTGCTGGATAAAGTATTCTTGGTTGCATGTTTTTCTCATTTAGTTCCCTGAATATATCCTGCCAGCCCTTTCTGGCCTGCCAGGTGTCTGTGGAGAGGTCTGCTCTTAATCTAATATTTCTCCCCATAAAAGTTAGAGATTTCTTTTCTCTTGCTGCTTTATGGATCTTCTCTTTATCTTTGGAATTTGCAAGCTTCACTATTAAATGTCAAGGTGTTGAGCAGTTTTTATTGATTTTAGTGGGGGGATCTCTCTATTTCCTGGATCTGAATGGCTGTTTCCCTTCCCAGATTAGGAAAGTTTTCAGCTATGATTGTTCAAATACATATTCAGGATCTCTGTCCCTTTCGGTGCCCTCAGGAACCTTAATTAAACGTAGATTTTTCTCCCTCAGGCATTTATTTCCCTTAATCTATCCTCATGATCTTTTAATTGTTTGTCACTTTTTTCCTCAGTTTCCCTCTTTTCCATCAACTTGTCTTCTATGTCACTCACTCATTCTTCCACCTCATTAACCCTCGTCATTAGGACCTTTAGTTTTAATTGCATTTCATTTAATTGATTTTTTTTGTTTGTTTTTTTTTTTCATTTAATTGATTTTTAATTTCTTCCTGATTAGATCTAAATTCTGCAGTCATGAAGTCTCTTGAGTCCTTTATGCTTTTTTCTAGAGCCACCAGGAGCTATATAATAGTGCTTCTGAATTGGCTTTCTGACATTGAATTGTAATCCAGATTTTGTAACTCTGTGGGAGAGAGGACTGTTTCTGATTCTATCTTTTGAGGTGAGGGTTCCTTCTAGTCATTTTGCTCAGTGCAGAGTGACCAAAAACAAGTTGTATTGAGAAAAGGAGAAAAAGAGACAAGAGAAAGAAGAAAAGAAAAAGAAGAAAATGAAAAAAGAAAAAAGAAAGAAAGAACAAAAGGAAACAAAGAGAAGAAAAGAAAAAAGAAAAAAACGGGTAGGGGGAGCAAACAGAAATCAAAAAACAAAAAACAAGGGGGAATATCCTCTGATTCTGTAAACTGTAAATCCCTTGACATCCCCTGGAACTTTCCAGTGCTGCTTGGTCAATAATTTGTTTTCCCCTGTCCGTCTAGCTGGTCTTCTGGGGGAGGGGCCTGCTGTGCTGATTCTCAGGTGTTAGCACTTTAGGGAGCTGCAATGCCCCCTGCCTTGTGCAGGGCTCCGTGGGGTTGTTTACCCCGTGAGGCCCCAGGAGGAACAACCGCAGTGGTGGGGCCAGCTCTGCAGCCCTGGAGTCAGCTCCCGCAGTAACTCCGGGGCTCTCCTTCTGCAGGGCCTGGGGGCTCCGGGGCGGGGCCGCTGATCTGCTCAGCTCCGGGCAGGAGCGTCCTTGCTGTCCTGGGCCCTCCCGGCCTCTGCCTGTCCCGGGGGAGGCCGGACCCTGGGCTGTGTCCCGGCGCCCTGTGCCCCAGGGCCTGCGCTGTTGGATTCGCGCTCCCGCCCCGCAGCCCCCTCCGCGGAGCCACCGCCCGAGCCCCTCCGAGCTGCTCCGGGTCCCGCCGTGCGCGCTGCAGCCCTTAGGGAGCTCGGCCTGGGGTGTGGGGCTCTCCCGGGGCGCAGGTGCCTGTTAGTGTCCCAGGGAGCCCGGGGGCATCCCCGCCCTCCTGGGTCCTGCTCTAACTCCCTGCGAGCCCCTTTCTGCCTGGAAAGGTTGGTGCAGCTCCTGCTTCTCCTGCTTCTCCTTTCTTCTCTCCTGTCTTGGGGACACTCGCCCGGCCTCAGCCCGGCTCCTCGCAGGCCCCTCCCCCTTGGAGGCCTTTTGTTTCTTTATTTCTTTTTCCCCGTCTTCCTACCTTGATAGAAGCTGAACTCTTCTCACTGTAGCATTCCAGCTGTTCTCTCTTTAAATCTCAGGCCGAATTTCTAGGTTTTCAGGATGATTCGAAGGTTATTTAGGTAATTTGGTGGGGACAGGTGACCTGGGGACCCTACTCTTCTGCCATCTTTCCGACACTCCTGATCCATATTTTTAAATTAACTTTAATGACTACTATATTGTTTGACAGAGAGATAATGGTGAGTAAATAGTGTAATAATCTTGTGAATTAAATGAGTTACCAAGTGGGACATTAGCCATTTGAGAGAGGTCAGGTATCTAAATAATTTTGGAGTTTAATTGGTAGAAGTAACAGCTAGAATGACTGTTTTTGAGATCAGTTTTCCCAATAGGATAATATTCAAGATTTCCAAATAAAGGTCTCTGTTCTTTTTTTTTTTTCTTTTAAGGTCTCTGTTCTTGACATCATCAAATCCCAAAAGGTAAATCATCAGTGCTGACTTGTTTGAGAAAAACAAAAGTTGGGAATTTGGTTTATCAGAAATAAGGACAAAATGTATTAGTTTCAGTAATTGTATGTAATAAGTATCCATTTTTTAAATGAATGTTATAACAAAGACTGGCATGTGTCAATCAAATAAATGAAATGATCTTTTCATTGAATTAAGCAAGTCCAGAAGGACACATGTTTTTGTACTTGGACGTTTCAAATCTGAAATATTCTTTTAGGTTTTTTTTAAGATTTTAATAATTTATTCATGAGATACACACACACACACAGAGGCAGAAACATAGGCAGAGGGAGGAGCAGGCTCATTCAGGGACCCGGACATGGGACTCGATCTGGGATCCGGGATCACGCCCTGAGCTGAAGGAAGATGCTCAACCACTGAGCCACCCAGGCATCCCAAAACTTTCTTTTCGTTCAATATGGATTTCTAATTATCTGAGAAGTAGTAATCTGAAAATTACAATGGACCAGTACTAACCTGGTTAAAGGTTTATTTTATACTTTATGTAAAATGCAAGATATGGATTGTTATATTTTTTCTTTCATTTTACTTATCTAAATATGTGGAGATTATATCAGATAGCTCTTTTCCAAATGATTTCTATGGAGTCTCATGTTCTTGCCACAGTGCTTCAGGGGTCGTTAAAAGGTACCGATCACAGCATGAAGATTTTTGAGTCTGAATCCTTATACAAACAGCAATATTAAGCATAAGTTTGCTTTGCATATTAACTTTACATGTAACAGTGCATCCAAAGAAAGGTTAGGCAATTAAAAATAGCTATGGATCATTGAACCTCACTGAGTAAGATAGGACTGGAGTCTTCTATGGATTGGCATGGGAGTCCACTGTTACCTCAGTATACACGAGAAGGTACAAGCTGGACTCAAAGTGGAACATATCTTCCATAGAATTGTAATATGACAGTGAAAAAAAAATGTGTTTAGAGATGAGTATATCATAGGACAGTAGTTTCCTGGCAGACATTTATTAAATAAAGTTATCAATTTAAAGAGAAACAGTTTTAGGGAAAAAATGCCCTCATTCTTAATGAGGTAAGGCTACTTCCAAAAGGAAAAGGAGATGCATTAGGAAAATTTGACTCTACATCTGTAATATGAAAGCCCCTTTTTTAATAAATGTGAACTCTACAGTGGGAACTCATTAGTATAATGATTCGGTATAGATAATGTGCAATTTCAAAACACAAGGCCTTTGATCCCTAACCTTTCAAATCTCTTTTGGAACTTCTGCAGCTTTTTAGAGTCTATTAATGTCTCATTTTTTCTCCTGGATTCTTTCTTAATTTAGCTTTATAGGGCATAAAAAATGGAAGATAGAAGAATGAAAATTTAGACAACAATGTTTTATATTCATATAAAAATTTCTGGTTAGGAAGAAATAATTTTCAGTTAATAGAAGTAAGTTTGAATCTTGAGTTTACCATAAATAGCCTTATAAATTTTGCCAGATCTCTTCAATCACTGAGATTCATCTAAGAATTGGAAAGAAAATAATGTCTCTCTCATAAGCTTGCTGTGAGAACTGGTACAAATGATGTATATTGACCTTAATGTTATCCTCACCTTAACAAATATTTAGACATGCTTCTTCCTGACCCCTGGCCCCTGACCTCCCTATCACCTGTCTCTTACAGAGCCCAGATGACCTAAGGTTAGAGGTCCCTCCATCACCACTCTTAGTGTATCTACTCTAGAAAACCTGTAATTGCAAATTATTTCTCTGCCCCTTTGAGATGTAAATCTTTTTAAAAAGCCTTTGATAGTTTTATAGCTTGTCTTTCTCAAGGACCTGGGAGCCATCCATTTAAATATATCATTAGCAATAGTATTAGTGGTGCATATATCCTTTGGAATCACTGTTTTTGTATTCTTTGGGTAAATCCCCAGGAGTGTGATTACTGGGTCATAGGGTAGTTCTATTTTTAAGTTTTTGAAGAAACTCCATAGTGTTTTCCAGAGTGGTTGCACTAGTTTGCATTCTCACCAACAATGCACTAGGATTCCTTTTTCTCCATATCCTCACCAACACTTGTTTCTCGTGTTTTGATTTTATCTGTTCTGACAGGTGTGAGGTGACATTACATTTTAGTTTTCATTCGCATTTCCCTGATGATATGATGTATACACAATAGAATATTATTCAGTCATAAAGAAGAATGAAATCTTGCCACTTGCAACAGCATGGTTGGATTTAAACAGTAAATTTATTCTGCTAAGCAAAATAAATCAGTCAGAAAAAGACAAATGCTGTATGATTTCTCTCTTATGTGGAGTTTAAGAAACAAAACAAATGGACAAAGGATAAAAAGAGACAAACCAAAAACAGATTATTAACTCATAGACATCAAACTGATGATAAGATAGATAGAGATCAAACCTCTTTAATTCTACCAGAGGGGAGGCTGGTGAGGGGGTTGGGTGAAATAGGTGAAGGGGATTGAAAGTACACTAATGATGAGCACTGAGTAATTTAGAGAATTGTTGAATAGCTGAATATTGTAGACCTGAAACTAATGTAACACTGTATTTTAACTATATTGGAATTAAAATAAAAAAAAATAGGGATCCCTGGGTGGCGCAGCGGTTTAGCACCTGCCTTTAGCCCAGGGCGCGATCCTGGAGACCCGGGATCAAATCCCACATCGGGCTCCCAGTGCATGGAGCCTGCTTCTCCCTCTGCCTGTGTCACTGCCTCTCTCTCTCTCTCTCTCTCTCTCTCTCTCTCTGTGTGACTATCATAAATAAATAAAAATAAAATAAAATAAAATAAAATAAAATAAAATAAAATAAAATAAAATATTAGCAAAAGCGATAGCACCTCTATCTCCTAGTCTCTGTGGGAGGGCAGGAGCCTAAATTCAACAGGGTCCTTGCTCAGAGTTATAAAACTAACTCATGTCATGAACATACCGCAAGTTTTTGTTCCTTTGGGTGAGGCCAATTATGAAATACAGATGCCTGTGATAACCCATTCCTATTCTGCTTTATAATCTCTCCAGTCCTTTGTTTCAATGGCGTCGAGTTCAGACTGAGTTTTAATCTCTCTTCCCTATTACAATAGCCTTGAATATAGTCTTCTTTACCTGCTAATCTTTGTCCACTGAAAATTTTCCTTTGATAATACCTATAACATTCCCTGTCCTCTTTCCTACCCCTTCTTGAAAATTCAATTTTCCATAACTGTGCAAGGAGATAAAGTTATAAGTTCATAACATACATTGCTGTTACAAGATACATTGAAATAATTTACAGAAGAGTGTTTTGTAGATGTTTATTAGCACCTACTGTTGTTCCTTCAGAAGTAAACTAATAAAGATCCAGAAATTCAAATCTATAAAACCATTGCTTAAGGAAGACATAGTCTTCAGTCTTTAGTAACTAATATGAACCTTAAACTTTCATTGTAAGAATATAACCCAAAAGGCAGAAGTCTGAGATAATGTATTGCCAAGAGTCTTATATTCACTTGATCTCTGTTTGGAAGACTGTTTCTATAAGTTTAGTACTTCTTAGAAATTAATTTCTAGGGATCCCTGGGTGGCGCAGCGGTTTGGCGCCTGCCTTGGCCCAGGGCACGATCCTGGAGACCCAGGATCGCATCCCACGTTGGGCTCCCGGTGCATGGAGCCTGCTTCTCCCTCTGCCTGTGTCTCTGCCTCTCTCTCTCTCTGTGACTAACATAAATAAATAAAAAAAAATTTAAAAAAATTAAAAAAAAAGAAAGAAATTAATTTCTAGGGATCCCTGGGTAGCTCAGGGGTTTAGGGCCTGTCTTCTGCCCAGGGTGTGATCCTGGAGTCCCGGGATCGAGGCCCACATTAGGCTTCCTTCATGGAGCCTGCCTCTGCCTCTGCCTGTGTCTTTACCTCTCTCTCTCTCTCTCTCTCTCTCTCTCTCTCTCTCCCTCTGTGTGTGTGTGTGTCTCATGAATAAATAAAATCTTTAAAAAAAGAAAAATATTATAAAAAAATTAATTTCTAAAGCATCAATTATTCATATCATTGTCATCCTCCTCCTCTTCCACATCACTGTCATTATCTTCATATAATAGAATATTAACCTAGTAGTATAATAATTATCTTTTCAAAAAATATGCCCTATTCAGTCTGGCTTAGGAAATAAATAGCAAGATGGTATTTAGTCATGAGTACTAAAATACCCAACTAGCAAGTTTACCTTCATATACCTGGATGAGTTGGTATATGTGTGTTGGGGATGAAGGCAGGTGGCCATCAGCAGGTCAGTGTCATTAAACACCTTCATACTGCATGGGAACAGATGAGGCAATAATTGACCAGGATAGTCACAGAAGGAGGCTGCAAGGATGAAGTTACTAACATTGGTACCGCTATAAGAAAACACAGATATTATAGAAGAATTGAGAAACACATCAAGAACTTAATTGAAGGAGAGAGACAAACTGGCATCTGAGAATTTAGCACAGGCAGGGAAAATTTCTTCTTGGAAAAATCTAGGATTTTGGCTTTCCTGAATGAACATCACCCAACAAAAATCCCCTTTCATTCTGTATTCTATTACTGCCTTGTAGTCAAGCATATACAGGCATAGTGTGTCAGTTGATAAAAAGAACATACAGGCCCTTTATAGCACTACCCTTCAGATGAGAGAACTATACAAGATATACTCCTCTTATATAATGACAGAGAAAACTCATGTTAGCTATCTATATTTTTAAAATAAATAACCAGTTACTTTTTAATAGAACAGAAAAACAACAAAATCAAAACTATTTCTGGACAGTTAATGGTAAGAGAGAAGTGAACCATGAAGAAGAAAGAGATTAGACTCTGAAAAAACAGAGATTATATTGGAAATAAAATAAAATTATTGAAATGACTATTACAAGTTTCATAGAAATTTTTAAATGACTGAAGCCACAAAGTAAGACCAAGTTATGATGAAAAATAAGTACTCCAAATAAGCAATATTGCTTAGAAATCATAAATATTACTTTAAACAAATAGTTTAATATTCAATAGTTTGAAGATTGTGTTTTAGAGGAAAAATAAAAAGTAACAATAGATGAATTATACTTTTATACATTTATTTGTGTTTGCCTCTGCAATACAATTTTTTTTGATAGTCCTTCCTCTTAATTCTGACTTCTTAGTGATGAAGTGCTCTAGATTCAACATCTCATTGCTTCCTTGACTAACTACATATATTTTTGTGATGATCTCGGCTGATCTAATGACTGTAACTTATTTATTCAAACTTTCAGTTTTTTTAATCTTTAACTAGCATTATTATCTCATTTCCAAACTTATATATCCCAGAGGAAGGACATAGAAAGAAAGGAGTACAAAGCTTATTTACAGAAATAATGGTTTCCAAATATGGACAGAGAGATGGACATCCAGATTCATGAAGTCTGAAGGGTTCCAACTAAGAGGAACCCAAAGAAGCTCATATCCGTCACATTATAGTCAAACTGTCAAAAATCAAAGACAAAGAGAAAATTTTGAAAGCAGCAAGAGAAAAGTGATTCACCATGTACAAGGGAACCTCCATTACACCATCAATAGATTTCTCAGCAGAAACTTCATAGGCTACAGTGAGTGATGAGATACGTTATGTGCTGAGAGAATATAAAACAACTTGCCAACCAAGAATAATATACCAGGCAAAACTGTCCTTCAAAAAATAAAGAAGTATAGAATTTTCATAAACAAGTTCATCACCACTAGATCTTCCTATAAAAATGCTAATGGTTAAAAAAAGGGGAGCGGACACCTGGGTGGCTTAGCAGTTGAGTCCCCTTTGGCTCAGGGTATGATCCTGGGATGCAGGATCAAGTCCTGCATTGGGCTCCCTGCATGAAGCCTGCTTCTCCCTTGTCTCTCTCTCTCTCTCTCTCTCTTTTCTCTTTCTCTCTTTCATGAATAAATAAATAAATCTTTAAAAAACAAAATAGAAACAAAAAACAAAAATGTTAATGTTTCTCAAGTTGAAATAAAAGGATATTAAAGAACACAAAAGCATATGAACATATAAAACTCACTGTAAAGGTAAATACATAGACAAATATTGAATACTGTAGTACTGTGTTGTGGTATGTTTAGTAATTCCAATTATTTTCTTAATATCTCCATTAGGACATTTAACATACATCAAAACTAAAATTTTCACATATTCCCCTAAACCTCTAATAAATTCTTTGTCTTAGTTGGTGACAAATCCAAACCTTCAGTTGATGAAGTAAGAAAATATGGGGTCAATTCTCTGTTTCCATTTTACTCACATCTCATATCCAATCTAGTGAGCAAATTCATGACTCTATCTTCCGAATAGATCCAATTCAAGCACTTCAAACTCCTTCACCTCCATAATACCCTGATTATAGCCACCATTATCCCATAATTGAATTATTGAAAGAGTCTTCAGGAAGTCTGGTCTTCCTGATTATAATCTTGTCTATTTTATTTTCTGAACATCAAATCAGAATATGTACATATATGTATGCATACATACATACATATTTATAAGTATGTATGCATGTATATGCAAATATGTGTTTACTGTATGTATTATATATATTGTATATGATATATATAATGTCAAAGATTGTTATTCATTTCAAAATTCTACAATGGCTTTTTATTTCATCCAGAAAAAGGCAAATTACCTCTCTTACTCATCTTCTCCTTCATCCTTTCCATCTCGTTGGTTCCAAATGTTTTCCTTTTCTTGGGGACAGCAACCACACTCTTACCACAGGGTCTTTGTCCTGACTATTTCTCCTTCAAACTTTTCTTTCACCAGATGCCTATTTACTTTACTCTCTAAGATCTTTTCACTGGAGAAAGCCCTATTTTAAATGCAAGCCCACATTTTCTCACCTTAGCAAAATCTCAATCCCAATTATTCTACAGACATTTAACTGTTATTTTATTTAGTTTCAATTATTTGTAATAGATTATATTTATTTATTTTATTTATCCTGACTGTTGTATATTGCCTCTGTCCTCAGTAGAATGAAAATACCATGAGCCCAGGAAATTTTCTCTGTTTTGTTTACTGGAGAACTCCAACACTCAGCACAGTATCTGATATGTAGGATACATTCAATTTTAAGAAATGTATTAAATGAATACAGTTCAAACTGTTTTATTTGTATATATGCAATGGTACTAAATTCTGATTATTTTCACCCCTTGTTTATTCTGAGTACTATGTCAAATTCTTTTTTCAAATGAGAAGTACATAGAGTACTTGGATAGGATTCAATAAAAAATAGAAAAAAAAACAGATTACATATTTCAAAAATAGAACCTAACAACAAAATTAAAGTAAATATGCTTATTTATTAAGGATGTGGAATGGTGACCTAAAATCATTATTTGAACCTAGGAAGAAAAAGTTACATTTCTAGTTCTTTTCAATATAGTTATATTCAGTTATCTTAAGTATCTATTCAATATATGTGCAGTTACATTCACTAATTTTTTTTCTTTCAATTTAAATATACTAGCACAGAACATAATCAAAAAAATTTAATTTGCAAAGAAATTTAATCTCATTTCTTCAAAATTTCAACAACAGAATATTCTCTTTCCACAGCCTCACCTGTGCTACCACAATTACCACCACAGCAAGTACCAACAACAAAACAAACAATAAAAGCATTTAATCTCATTTACTTCACATTAATTTCAGAGTAAACTAGAAGTTTGTTAGACTGGATATTATTACTAATGTGACAGTTTATATAAAAAAGAAATAAGGGCTATGATGAGTTCACATGGTTAGAATGTGTTGAAACTAAGACACAAATCGATCCTTTATATTTGCCAAGTAGCATTCTGGCTTGCACAATTCATAAGGAGCAAACATTTTTTACTATTCTATTTTTGTCTTCCTATTAGGGGTTAGAACAGAAGTCTCCCTTTATATTCTAAAACTTAATGTGCCCAGGCATGGGGGTTAAGATGGGTGAAAGACAAGGCTAAATTTGTTGTATTGATATCCACTGTGATGTCGATTTTTGAAGTTATAATCCATGTAATATCACAATATTTCTTGATTTTAGTTTCTGAAAATAATCCATATCTATAAATTCCAACACAGATCATATCCCACATTTGTCAAATATCATCCACTTCTATTCTCCCAGGACTACTACAAATGATCAATGACTCTTACATGGTTTACTCCACAAGCATTCCAATCATCTTACTTTTTTCCCTTGTGAACCCCTAAAATAGTCTGGTACATAGGCAGTTTCTCCAGGAACCAATGTCTGAGAAACTATCAAAAGAAAGAGAATTATTGGGACATTCACAATGATCTTTTAATGTGGAGCTTACATGCTTGACCTGTGCTTAGAAGTGGCCAAAAATACATAGCCTCTTTTCCCTTGTATAGCCAAAGAAATAGCAAATTTCTCATGTAATTTGAAAATGTTGTGACCTGCCTTATTCTTACAACATCATACAAATAAACCAAGAGATTTAACATTGAGAAGGCCCAGGGATAGTTTCATTGAGATTTTGTATTTAGCAACTTTGGTACATGATTATCTCAGTGGTGTACACAATGAAAATAAGGTTCTGAAACTTCTCTCATGCATTTGAAGACAAATGATTGCTATATCTCAAACTGAGTTTGTCGCAATTTTTTTATTTTAATAAATTATTTTTTAAAAAGATTTTTTACTTATTCATTCATGAGAGACACACAGAGAGAGGCAGAGACACAGGCAGAGGGAGAAGCAGGCTCCCCGCAGGGAGTCAAACGTGGGATCTGACCCAGGGCCCTAGGATTACACCCTCGGCCAAAGGCAGACACCCAACCACTGAGCCACCCAGGCATCCCTATCGTAATTTTAATAATAGATTGCACTTTTAATATTTGAGTAGTGTTCATCTATCTTAAATATATATTTATATTTTATCCTAACCATAATTTAGCTTTCATGTTTTTAATCATCCTATTAGTCATGTTAGTGTGTATTTCTGAGCAGCTATACTGAAGTTGGTGGTGGGTTAAATTTTTTTTTTTAATGTCAGATGTTTTGTAACATCTCATATGTAGCAAATATGCGGATCACTAAATATTGTGTTACAGAGTTTCCTTTCATGGGTTTGTGAGAAAATGCAATGCTTAAAACAACTAGGAAATTAAGAAATTAAGATATGAATGAAAATATAATTCTAGTCATTAAGGGCTTTATATTATAATCAATACGTAGTTATTAACTTGAGTAAGTAGTTATTTTTGAAATTCTCTAAATTTATAATTACTCTTATAAAACAGGAAAGTATTTTAAATATTATCTTATGGTTTTTATGATCTTCCAGTTGGTGGAGTAGCTTCAAACAAATCTCTCTTGAATTTTATCATTCCTTTTTTTTATATAAAAAGACAGATTGCCTTTGACAGCTTTAGGTCAGTGTAAATGCAGTAATTTATAAGATACTTAATATTCCCTAGCATTATATCTTAAGAACATAGCCTTAAAAATTCAATCTGTAAATTAAATCTAGCATGTTATATAGTAAGTTATAATCTGGAACTACAACCAGATAGTGAAAATGTTTAAAAAAGGCACAAAATCACTGAGAAAACTTCCTTTCTTTCCTTATTCATTTATTTAACAAATATTTACTATTTCCTGGCAGTATTCTAACTACCGGTGATAAAGCAATGAACACAGCACAGTCCTCATTCCCACATAGCTTCTATTCTTTTGAGGGTGACAAACAATAACTAAATAAACAAGAAAATATATGCAATGTAAGATAGTGATATGTGTTATGGATATTTTAAGCAGAGCACCAATAATAGATTACTGAAATAAAGAAATGTGTTATTTTATACTGAGTCTTCATGAAGCCTTACTGAGGCAATTAGACTTGCATATGTGTAGGAGAAAAAAAAAAAAATCCAAACAAAGGAAAGAGAAAAAGCAAGTGCCTGAAGCAGAAATGGGTTTAAAGTGTTAAACTAAAAAAAAAAAAAAAAAAAAACCACCAAACACAAAAACAAAACAGACTCAGAAACAAGAAAAAAGAAAGTTTAAAACTACAGACAGAATGATGGGAGCAGCATGTGGGTAAGACAAAATGTTTTCTAGGACACAAGTATTTTAGACTTACTGTAAAGATTATGCCTTTTGCACTAACTGAAATTAGAGGTTATTGGATGGTTTTCTAGTTAATTTTTAAAATTCTGCTTAGAATAGACAAGCAGTATTAATGGTAAGGAGAACAGTTAGGAGGCTATTGTAATCATTGAGGCAAGAAATGATGATGGCGAATTAGTTTCTATTGCTATGTAACAAGTGACTACAAACTTAGCAGCTGAAAACAATGCAAATGTGTTGTCACAGTTTCTCCAGATCAGGAGTCCAGGCACAGGTGTGTTGGGTACATAGCTCAGGGTCTCACCGAGTTGAAATCAAAGTGTGTCCAGGACTAGGAACTTATCCAAGTCTCAAGGACTTCTTCCAGCTCACAGACTTCATCTCCTTGCCACCTTGTGACTGAGGTCTCCTTATTCTCACAGGGACCACGTACAGCTCCTATAGACCATCTCAGGTCCTTGCCATATGGTTCCCTTCTCCAACAACATAGATTATTCTACATAGGAGATGTGGAAGCATATAAGGTAAAAGTAAAAGGAGGCCAAACATGTTGGCTTTCTAGAATTTTATTCTAGGAAATGATGAAAAAAAAGGTTTAATATGCAGTTGAAAATATGAGTAACAGAAAACTAAAATACGAAGTATAATTTTTAAATCATTAATGGAGTAAAACATTAAAGTTCTCAAAAGGTAGAGGAAATAAACAAAATTGTTCAGAAAACAATGTAAAAAATGAAATCCATAAAATTAGTAAAAAAGTGTGACAGATTGCAAATTTGTAGGAAATACCAAAAAAGTAAATATCCCCCTTTCTTTTACCAATATTCAGAGGTTTTTGGATTATATAAAAACCAATGAGCAATTGGTTCGAGTTGAATGAGAATTAAAAAATAAAAATGAGGGATACCTGGTTGGCTCAGTGGTTGAGCGTCTGCCTTCGGCTCAGGGCATGAGCCCAGAATACTGGGATCTAGTCCCGCATCGGGGTCCTGCAGGGAGCTTGCTTCTCCCTCTGCTTATGTCTCTGCCTCTCTTTCTGTGTCTCTCACGAATAAATAAATAAAACCTTCAAAAAGAATTAAAAAATAAATAAAAAATAAAAATGAGATTCACTATATAATAGAAACCACAATGGATACCTCCAAAGATGAAACATCTCAACACACATTTCTGGAAAGTCCACAACATATGAAAAAACAATAGTGAAAGTATCACTGCATCAAAGAGGGAACTGCATCATGGGAGAGAGTCAGTCTTACTGGAGGGGCTCTGAAGCTTAAAAAACCAAGTATGATGTGCAAGGAAGAAGTTGATACTAGGACAGGTACTAGTTGTACTGCAGCTGTGTGTGCCTTCATCCTTCCCTTATTCACTCACAGGGATGAGCCTCCATTGCTGTCTGGCTGACCTCCCAACTCCTCAGCCACTTCTTCACAGGTGTTTCCCTTCATTAAGATCCTTGGATGTCTAATTGCATGTTGGCCTCTACTTAGACAACTTGAACTCACACATAGATTAATTGCTAAGGTGGGAACAATGAAAAAGAACCAGAAGGAATGTCATGTGCAAGAAGTGTAAGAGGTAAGGATTTTCTGGGTAGAGGGAAGAGCATATGCAAATGCCATTCTGGTTCATCACTGAAGAAAGTGGGGAAAAATATTGAAGTCATAGGCAGTTGTAGGATGAAGCAAAATCTTGTGGTTAATAAGAACAGTTTGAATTTTTTTTCCCTTCTAAATGCTGATAAATCCTAAAAAGCAAAAAAAAAAAAAAAAAAAAAAATTGTGACTTGTGCTTTGACAAAGCCATCACACTGAAGGAAATAATGAACTATTGTTAAAGTCCGGTGATGATGCAATTTTAACTAGTGGTACTATTTATACACAAGATGCACAGTTTTTTGCCTGCCAAGTGCGTATATTTCAGCAGCCCTTTAAGTGCCTACAAACAGCTTTCTGTTAAATATTGCCGCCAGGATCCCTAGCTACTTTAAAAGATGTCATGAAGAAAATGTTCTTATTATTTGAGTAGAATCATGATGATTTTGTTCTGATTTAGTATTAACATTGAACGAATTTAATCGAATCATATGTAATAAGTAATTTAGGATATATTGACTATCCTTAATGGTGTGAAGGATTCAAATCAATTTGTAAGTACTCGGTAAGAAAATTGTAAAATATACAGTGTTCAATATAAAAATAGAAGTATTGTGAACTCTATTCGGTGTGTTTCAGGTACAAGGAGATAGAATAGATAGATATGAGATATGGAAGCAATACATGCTATTAAATAAATATTTATAAGCAGCATTAAAGAAACAGATATAATGATTCAAGAAATTATATTTGTGATACTTAATACTCTGGCTCTGGTTAAGATCTGGAAAACAAAACAATGTCATAAATATTTACTCTTCCAACTAACAATTCCTTTTTAGATAGAGGACGTAAATATAATATAATAGCGAATATTTACTGGAAATATTATTGAGCTTTATCTTTTGAGATTTTTTTTCTCCTTCCATTTTCCTGAAGGCATCCCCACAAAATGTCAACCTGAATAGTCTGTTACTATCATTCAGGTTCTGGATTCATAGCTAGTTTTCCTATTTCTATCCTTGCTCCCATAAAATCCACTTTTTATAGGAAAGCAGAGAAAACTTATTTTATTTTTAAAACTTAAATCATATTAAACTTTGCATAAAACGTTCCAAAGATGTCCCATTACACTTCCAAGAAAATAGAAGCATTTTACCCCTGTTTGCAAAACTCCACGTGATGTGGCTCCTGCCTAACCTTCCAATCTATTATTTACTGGTTGTCTTTAATCACTCTGCTCTCAATATGTTAGTTTTTCTTCTCCTCAGAATGATCACATTCTCTTCTTATGAAATTGTTTTCCCTCTGGCCACAATTATTTACATCGTTTTTACTTGCAAAAACTCATTCTCTACCAAGCCCCAACAAGGCTCCATTTAATAAGGTTCAGCCCAAAGTATAGGACCTTATGATCAACTGCAAGTCCAAATAAGTCCCTCTCATAAGGGAGATAATGAGCTAAAGAAGACACCCCCACAAACTCAAAAGATGCAATGATAAGGGACAGGTAGAATAACTACAATGAGCGCTTTCACTCTAAATAGAGATGAATAATGGAAGGTTCAGAGCAGTAGCTTGTCCACGTTGACTTTCACATCCTGCTGGGATAGTGTTGTCTGAGATGTCTACTCTGAGAGTGGGAAGTATCCTTTTAAAAGACACTGATCCTATTCCCTACCCAAGGTTTCTTAATCCATTTTCCTTCATTTCTCTTGCATTCACTTCTTTGAACGTCATTTGTTTGCCACTAGTCCTTGGGCAGCTCTAAAAAGGCACCAAAACATATTGTAGTATTTTCTCAGCCTGTTCCCTAGTAAAAATTTGGAGGCTCTGAGACTTGCTTATAACAATAGAAAATCCTAGAGGAGAACACAGGCAACACCCTTTTTGAACTCGGCCACAGTAACTTCTTGCAAGATACTTCCACGAAGGCAAAAGAAACAAAAACAAAAATGAACTATTGGGACTTCATCAAGATAAGAAGCTTTTGCACAGCAAAGGACACAGTCAACAAAACTCAAAGACAACCTACAGAATGGGAGAAGATATTTGCAAATGACGAATCAGATAAAGGGCTAGTTTCCAAGATCTATAAAGAACTTATTAAACTCAACAGCAAAGAAACAAACAATCCAATCATGAAATGGGCAAAAGACATGAAGAGAAATCTCACAGAGGAAAACACAGATACGACCAACAAGCACATGAGAAAATGTTCCACATCACTTGCCATCAGGGAAATACAAATCAAAACCACCATGAGATACCACCTCACACCAGTGAGAATGGGGAAAATTAACAAGGCACGAAACCACAAATGTTGGAGAGGATGCGGAGAAAAGGGAACCCTCTTACATTGTTGGTGGGAATGTGAAATGGTGCAGCCACTCTGGAAAACTGTGTGGAGGTTCCTCAAAGGGTTAAAAATAGATCTGCCTACGACCCGGCAATTGCACTGTTGGGGATTTACCCCAAAGATACAGATGCAATGAAACGCCAGGACACCTGCACCCCGATGTTTCTAGCAGCAATGTTCACAATAGCCAAACTGTGGAAGGAGCCTCGGTGTCCACCGAAAGATGAATGGATAAAGAAGATGTGGTTTATGTATACAATGGAATATTACTCAGCCATTAGAAACAGCAAATACCCACCATTTGCTTCAACGTGGATGGAACTGGAGGGTATTATGCTGAGTGAAGTAAGTCAATCGGAGAAGGACAAACATATGGTCTCATTCATTTGGGCAATATAAATAATAGTGAAAGGGAATAGAGGGAAGGGAGAAGAAATGTGTGGGAAATATCAGAAAGGGAGACAGAACATGAGAGACTCCTAACTCTGGGAAACGAACTAGGGGTGGTGGAAGGGGAGGAGGGCGGAGGGTGGGGGTGAGTGGGTGGCGAGCACTGAGGGGGGCACTTGATGAGGTGAGCACTGGGTGTTATTCTGTATGTTGGCGAATTGAACACAATAAAAAATAAATTTATTATTAAAAAAAAAGATTTGCAAACAGAAGCCCTTTAAACTGGCAAAATACAATTGAGATAGATCACTTAAAGGAAGCAGTGGTTTTGAGGCCAACAACAGGATCAACACCAAATTTGCCTATCACACAAGAACAATATGCAGAAAGGCAATAGCTTAAAATAAATGTATTTTTTTTCTTTCTAATTCACTATCGAATAAAAATGTTACAGGCCCCACCCCCCCAAAAAACCCACAAAAAACAATAGATGCAGAATCAGCCCATTTTGGCTCAAGTTGTAGGAACCTTTTCATTATTATTTCCTGAAAAGCTATGTGAAATTTATTATCCACTGATTATAATCCAACCCATACGACAAGAGCCATACTCATAATTTCTTACTTGCTGAGCCCCTTTCTGGATTTTTCTACTATTTTGAGGCAAAGTTTCTGTGTACTATGAACTAACACTTCCTAGAAGTTCTTCAGGGAGAGCTGAATGTGTCTAGGAGGCACTGTCTTAATTTTTAAAAGGTCATTACCTCCATGGTTGTGAGATCTGTACTCTGAGGCCATATCTTCTTTGCTAGTATTATACTTGCTCAGGGTTAGAAACGATGTTATCTTTCTAATGTAGCAAATTCTGGCTGCCTCTTGAAAACTGCATACACTTTTTTTTTTTCCTTCTTTTGACTACATTTCTTTCTTGTAATATTCAGTTAAAAGGAATCAGCCGCATCTTCCAGTAGTCAGCTTGGAGAGCTTTTTGTTCACACTCAGGAATTTATCATATAAAATTTCCATCTAAAATAGAAGGATATAATTTTATAGAATAGTCTACCATTATATAGTACAAAAACTACTGTGTTTTTAACATCAAAATTCTGACACCGAATGTATGTTCTTTTCTTTGTTTTTTCCCCCCACACCAACCAATTACACAACTCTCCAGACACCATCCTGAGTGTCCTACAAGTTAATCTAATTCTGACATTAACTACCTGAGACTAGTGCAGACCCTTTGGGTTAAGGGTTCAGTCTAATAAGACTGCTCTGCTTCAGTCAACAATCCTAAACCAGGGCAACCCACACTTCGGACGAATCAACTACCAATGTCAAGGGTTTCCCAAAACTCCCTCATCAGGGTTGATAATTTGCCAGAATTGCTCACAGAACTCAGGAAAACATTTTATTTACTTTTATTGGCTTATTCTAAAGGACTCAGGAACAGCCACTTAGAAGAGATGCATGGGAAGAAGTATATAGGAAGGGGTGGGTTGTGGAGTCTCCTTGTCCTCAACTGGCATGCCTTACTCCCAGCAGCTCCATGTACTCATCAACCAGAAATTCTCCAAACCCTGTCATTCAGAATTTTTGAGGAAGCTCCATTACTTAGGACATGAATGAGTTAAATCATTGACCCATGGTGATTAACTCAATTTCTAGCTCCTCTCTCCTTTCCTTAGCTTGGGATATGGGGCCTCCAGTTCTTTTAATCACATGACTGGTTCCTCTGGCAACCAGCCCCCATTCTGAAGCTATGGAGGAGCTCACTGAGCATCACCTCATTAGCATAAATTCAGATATGATTAAAATAATCTTGTTATGAATAACAAAAGATGTACCTCTCCCATATATCACTTAGGAAATTCCAAAGGAATTTCTTGTTCCAGGAATAAGGGATAAAGAAAAAAAAAACATATATTTCTTATTATATTTCAATATTCCAACAGGTTGTTAGTTTTCCTGGATGCAAAGGGTATCATAGTTATTTTATAAGCCTCTGCCAACCAACATAATATATTTTATTATATTTTTAATATGTCAGCCCTCCACTTTTAAATACTGATTTCTGTATCAGGCCTATATTCCCATAAGTATACTGTAGAAGAAACCATCTTCAAATATCAGTGGCTTAAAATAATGAGCATTTATTTTGCCCTCCATTGTGCAGGTCAGGGATTTTGCCTATGTTTAGGTGTGCAGTTCACCTTATTCTGGGCTAAGTCACTCATATCTGTCAGGCAGTCAGTTTGCTGTCAGATTGGGTAACAGAATGATTTCTCCTTGTGTTTATCATCCTCTAGCAGCAGGTCCCAGCATGTTCTTTAGGCAACAACACAGCTTCAAAAGTAGGAGCAAAAGACCTTCGTTATATGAAATTGACTTTTATAACATCGGCCAAAACAAGTCAAATGGCTGAATTCAGAATCCTCAGATTAAAAAAGGTAGAAAAAGACACTTGTCTCTTTTTAGTGAGAAGGCCTGCAGTCACATGGGAAAGGATATGGTTAAAGAGAGAGAAGAACCAGAACCATAAATGCAATCAACCAATGACATCTTTCTTGACTAAATAAAGAGCCACACACTCCTCATAACAGTTTGTTGCATTCTCTGACTTTATTTGCTCAGTAGGCATTACAATTCTGAACTTATCTGTTTTGAGACCTTAGAGTTTTCACAGAAACTGAAACACCTATAGAAAACTAGGTGTCCATAGTTTTATAGAAACTGAACTTCAGATCCAGGTGTTTCATTATTTTTGGACTACCTTGGTAATTTAATTTTTGTAACCAGGCCCTGTGCAATTAATAAATTCTAGATGTGAGAGGGCAATGACAGTGCCACAGAGTGCCCCATGTGCCAAGCACCACACAGTCTCAAGTCAGATGCTATATAGAGACTGTAGAGACTAGTGCATAACTGTGAAGAGAAAGAATCCCCTTCCTAGTATAATTTTAGGAGGAGTGATAATAGTGAAGTAGTACATGAGAAAGAGGTGCGTGCTTGTTTCAAGGATGTAGATAATTACAACTTAATTATAATGTAACAATTTATAATTTCATACAATTAGAATTTAAATCAGTGAGCAACTGATGCATCTAATGATTATTTAGGTATCTGCTCAGTGGTGCAAGACCCTTTAACACTGTCAAAAATTTGCTATAGTTTGGGACGCCTGGGTGGCTCAGCGGTTGAGCATCTGCCTTTGGCCCAAGGCATAATTCTGGGATCTAGTCCCACATTAAGCTCCTTGCAGGGAGCCTGCTTCTCCCTCAGCTTGTGTCTCTGCCCCTCTCTCTCTCTGTCTCTTTCTCTCTCTCTCTCTCTTTTTTAAAAGATTTTATTTATTTATTCATGAGAGACACACAGAGAGAGAGAGAAAGAGGCAGAGGGAGAAGCAGGCTCCACGCAGGGAGCCGGATGCGGGGACTCGATCCGGGGACTCCAGGACCATGCCCCGGGCGGAAGGCAGGCGCTAAACCAGTGAGTCACCCAGGGATCCCCATCTCTCTGTGTCTCAAATAAATAAATCTTTAAAAAAATTACTATAGGTATTATAGAATAGATTATATATATTACTATATATAAATTATATATTACTATTATAGATATTATAGAATAGAGAAATTTACCATAGATATTATAGAATAAATTTACTACAGATATTATAAAAAATAAATACTATAGAATAAATGAGACAAGTCAAACTTCTCTAAAGTAGTCAAGATATATTTCTAGGTGAAACATTTGGAAGTAACATGAATATATATTTTGGAAAAGGAAACATGGCAATAGTTCCTTTATGTAGTAGCAAATTATAGGTTATAGAAATAATGGATTGTCCTAACTAAAATATTTAAGCTAAAAATGAAGAAGAAGAAATGGAATAAAATTAAAAGTAAGATTTTTATTGACTAAGTTAGCAAAAAGTTAAAAAGAAACACAAGAGTAGGGGATTTATTGACTAGACAGTATTAAGAATATAACTTATTTTACATATGGAAATTTAAAAAAACAAACAAGACAAAACACGAAGGCTGCCAAGAACCTCTAGAGAGAAAGAGAAAAACAAATGAGAAGAAAAAAACAGTTGTTAATTGATTTCTATTCATCCCAAGCATAATATTGAATGAAAGAAGGTAGACACAAAAGAATACAAAATATATCATTCTGTTTATATAAAAAAATATACAAGCAGTATTATTCTATTGTGTTAAAAATTATGAGAGATGTTACTCTTGGTTGATTAGTACTAAGGAAAAGAGGTTATAAGAGAATTTTTCAATTTGCTATTGTTCTGTTTATTAACATTTTTGCTCATTTCTGGGTGTGTTGATTTTATTATATTAACTTTAGGTATATGCTTTTGACTTTTGTATTTTTCCATAAGTATATAATACTTTTGATAAAATGGCAATTATGTGATCCCAAAAAGATGAGTGATCTTTGACATCTGTTTTGGAAAAAATTAAAAGTGAAATATAGAGGACATCAACATCATGACATAGTGAGAAACCCCAGCTTCTGCCCCTATCCAAGATCAACAATTAGACAGGTATTCAAGAATAAAAATGTCTCTGGGACAGCTCAAAAGTCCATTTAAGAAAATTCAGGAACAGAGTGTGACAAAAATCCTAAAAATGTGCAATGCTTCCCCTTCCTGTATATCCCATCCCCCAGGCAGACATGGTGTAGTATGAAGAGTGAACTCCTAGCTGGAAAGAGTTGCCTTCAATGGGAAAGAGAGAACAGGTTGAGGCACCAGCTTCCCTGGCCAAGGTTTCAAGGTTTTGCAGGAAGCGCCTGCTTTGGTCTTAACCCACCCCAGAGACCGACAAAGCCAAGAAAGCCAGGAACATGGAAGAAAGACAGAGCTACCAGTACCAGCCACACACTGTATGCAGCTGGGATTTCCAGTGGCTGCTTTGCAGAAGACCCCAGTAATTTACACCACTGAAGAAACCAAGGGCCAGTCAGCTGCTGTGAACCCCCTACAGCTTCCACCACTCAGGTACTCCCCCCATAGTTTTTCCTGTTCACAAACACCAGCCCCCTAACTCCTGCCTTATTTCCTCAATCCCCTGCCCCTACTCTGTACCAGAATCAGGACTCATGCTGGCAGTCAGCCCCAGCTTCTGTAGTTGCATGAGTGCAAGATACCAGCCAAGACCCCAAGCCTGACCCCCACCGCTGTGTGCACATGTGGGCTACTCCCTCCAGCTTAGAAAAGATCCACAACACTGGGATTTAGTTTTTTCAAAAGATAACTGAATTTTAGAAATCTTTACCAGGGAAAAAAGAGAGAGGAATATTTGCAGAGTAAATGCAATCAGTATCTCAAAGCATTGTCTGCACTCCCATGTCCATTGCAGCGTTATTCACAATAACCAGATATAGTAACCAAAGTGTCCATCAGTGGATGAATGGAAAAAGAAAATATGACATTATCCATCTATCTATCTAATCTATAGACACACACACAATGGAATATTTTTCCACCACAATAAAGGAAAGAATATCCTTCCTTTGCAACATGGATAAACCTTGAGAGCATTATGCTAAGGTAAATTAGCCAGAAAAAGAAAGGTCTCATGTATATGTAGAATGTAAAAAAGCTGAGCTCATAGAATAGAATCATCATTGAAACTGGCTGGAGTGTGTGGGATATGAGGAAATGTTGGTCAAAGGGTATTGTATTACAATATGTAATTTTGTTTTATTGTAGTCAGTACTAAATTGGCCTTTCTCTCATGAGCCTAATCATTTTCAGTTTTCCATTCTGAATTCCACGTTAATGTATATCCTATTAATATAAACATTAGGAATATGTCAATTTTACTAGTTTTTATTTAGCATTTAGTGTTGGCATGCACACACCTAAGCACTTAAGACTTATAATTGAATTGGTTATTGCTAATAATCATATGAAGAGAATACCTTTTTCTTACAATTTGACGAGTAAATAGCTTTACTAGTTTAGCAAATTGCCTTGATTAACAGTTCCTAATGAAAGTACAAAGTCTTCGCCTATGTTTAGTCTGAGTCAAACATCAATGCACAGCATATTTAAGTACTTATTAAAACAAAGAGTAGTGGCTCAGCGGTTGAGCATCTGCCTTTGGGTTAGGGCATGATCCTGGGGTCCAGGATCCAGTCCTGCATCAGGTTCCTTAAAAAAAAAAAAAGGGTAGTAAATAACCTTAAGATTTTTTTTTTCCTCCATAGCTTCTAGAAATTATACTATTTTACTACTGAGATCTCCAAGACACGGCAAATTTAGCTAAGTCTATTGCACTTCCTACTGCTGTTTTTCATAGGAGTGAAACATGGCATAAGATAAACAAAGAACTGAAAACATGATTTATTTGTAGCCCCACTTTTTTTCTGTGTGCTTTTTAGTTTAGTTTGGCTAGCGACCATTATATAGTAAATAATGTGAAAAAAACAAAAGACTTTTCAAGATTACTTTCTAAACCAAAACATTTTCTATAAATAGAGCTTATCATTTATGTCTTTTTAAAAATACTATATTTTAGTGATATTTTCAAATAAAACCAATTACTCAAGGAATAAAATATTGCATTGAAAATATGAGAATTTAGTAAAAATTTAATTAGCAAAAATGTAACATGTTTTCCATAAAAAAAATCTGTGCAGTTTAATCAAATATCCTTCAGACTGCCTTTACTCATGATGTACAGCTCTTAAAGTTACATAAAATATATTGGTAAAGAATTCATTATGACAAAGTTTGGCTATAATGTACATTAAAGAGTTGTCATAGATATGATTGTCACATCCTGAAAGGATGTTTTGTATGTCTACTAAACATTTATATAGAAAACCTTTCAGAGTTAAAAGGGGCATTTGTTTTATTTTATTTTGTGATTTGAGATACAATACCAGAAGATTGAGCACATGGTACAATTATGCCTGTCTCTTTTCATAAACACTGCTTTCCTACTCTTGGGATGATATTAGCCCTTACTGAATAGGAAGGTCATTTCTAATTTTACACATTTATGTTCCTTTAATATTTGTGCAGTAAGCTTTATGAGTTCTTACTGTTGCCATTAGACTTTCAAATTACATATGTATTTATATATACACATTCTTAGGTCATAGCTTTGTTGTAGCTTTGCTATTCTTGATTATAATGCTTAAGAGTCATTTGACAGAAAAATTTATTTTGTATATTGTTTTGCACGATGGTTTACAGGAAAACCAATATACACAATATAAAACAATATTTTAAAAATGCTGCCATTTAAATATAAACTTACTAGGTATAAAAGCTAGAACTATAATATCTCAGCTTGTCTTTGAGTGTTAGTTGTAAAAATTATTCTATGTAATAGATTTGCTGAGAATTATGATGGGAAGGTGTTATAGAGAGCTGAGCAAAACAAGTAGCTCTGAAGTCCACAAGAAGAAGGAATGCAAATATACTAAGAATATTGTTTTATTTGTAGACATTAATTCACTTCCATCTTAAATGAGCCCAGACTAGGAAATCTGTGCAATGGAAATCAACTTAAAATTTTGTAACTAATCTTCTAAAATTCATTTTCTTGGTCATTCAAAATTAGTGAGCACTTTAGCAGTCCATCTCCCATGAACATGGCATGTCACTATCTGGGGGAACTTGTTTTAATCAGAATGCCTCACAAATTCAAACTGCATTTCTTATTCAAGATTACTTATAAAAATGCTAAGTAAGCCTGACTTTATCTGTGTTAATAGAAAAGTGGCACAAATAATCACAAGCAGTAGATAATCTATAAATCATTTATATTTGATTTTAGAATTTATTATGTAAATTGTACGCTACCACAGAACTATCATTCTAATATAATTTGCTTAGGATGATATTTAAATTAGTTTGCCTTCCCTTGTCATCCACAACTGAAGGTGAAATGAGTCAGCACACAAGTATGTTTAAGTAAGAAAAATGCTTGGAAATAAAACTGTGCTATGAAGAATACAAAACAATAGATTAGAGTAATATTCACTCAGATAAAGGCCCTTATCAATGATTGAATTAATCATACATAGAAAGTTTAGATAGAAGAGTAATATGGTATTTTCTCTTTTTTGGTATAATTTCTTGTCACTGTGATATCAACCTACACATATATCTATTTCAACATTTCCCCAGATGAGACTACTTTCCCATATCATTCTTAAAAATATATGTTCTGCTCTGAACTCATTTTCTAACATTTTGAAGTCGTATACCCTCATAAAGGTATACTGGAATCCTGGGGTTTACTTGATCTTGGGAAAGTCAGACCATGACTAGTGTTCAAACTGGTGACAGTGAAAAGCAGAAGTTCAATCATACATTAATTAGGAAATAATAAAAGTAGATTATTAAAAAAAGAACATATGACATTTCTTTTTTAATTCAGGAGAAATTTTTAATCCTAACTCTTTCATTTTCCTGTACCACACTGTACCTCTGTTAAAATTACAGAAACATTAGGACTTCTTCTCCAAAAGGTTGTTCCGTCCCATTAACCCAACATCTTTAAGTTTCCTCACCAAATGACTTCTAAATATGGTCTCATCTCATCTAACTTAAATATTAAACAAAATAATCAAATCAAGTAAAAGTCTTTCATGACTCCATGTCTTCTTCCAGTTGTGCCTTTTCTCTTTTTCCCATTACTGCTATTTTTCTTTTAGGAATTGACGCTATATTAGTGTGCTTATACAATAACTGATTGCATGAATTTTTTTCTCTAGCTTCCGTAGTGTAATTTCAGATCTTAAGGAAAAGGCCTGAGATTTACTCATTCTATCTCCAGCAAATAGCACTGTTACTGAAATGTAGCACATAATCAGTAAATCACTGTGAAAGAATAACTAAATCCCTTTCTAAATAATCAACTTCTGTTGCAAGTAAATATAAATCCTAAAATATTACAAATGTGTGAAATATTTGAAGCAAGATTCAATAAATAGTCAATACGAATGATCACTGAAGGTATAATCTGAAGGTAAGCAGCATGAGACATCAAAAAGTACAAAATACAAACACAGAAAATGCAAATAAAAATCCAGTTTTCTGGGACAATGATTAAAATCAAATGACAAGCTTACATTTATTACTTATTTCTCCTCTATTTCTTCCATTTCCTTCATATTGCCATATAAACTTCAAGTCATAATGATTGACGAAAGTTTTACTATTGATAAAAACAAACATACTAAAAGAAATCAAAGAAAGAATCATGAAAAGCTAAAGAAAATGAGGATATATATTACCAGCAGAAATTTAAAAACTGTAGAAACTTTAGACAATATGTAGTACATCATTTAGCATAACATAAGCCTACACTATTGATAAAGCATTTTATAAATAATAACTGATACAAATAATAAGTAATCTCCTGTCTAAATTTTTTTGCCTTCCTTGAAAGTGGGATATTGGTTGTTTCCAATTTTTATTGTAGAACTATTAATTTTTTCCTTTTGATTCTGTCAACATTTACTTCTTAGGTTTTGCAAAGTTTACTTTATATAATTTGGGACTGTGTTGTTCAGTGCATATATGTTTATAATTTTTATGTCTTTCTGATAAGTTGATACTTTTATGAATATCTAATATCCTTTTTGTTCTTTTGTGATAGTTTATTATTTAAAGTCTATTTTGTCTGTTATTAGTACACCAATCCAAGTCTGTTTTGGTTAGTACTTGCATGGAATATCTTTTTTTTAATATTTTCATTTTCTCTTTTTTTTAAAGATAGATTTATTTATTTATTTATTTATTTATTTATTTATTTATTTATTCATGATAGAGAGAGAGAGAGAGGCAGAGTCACAGGAGGAGGGAGAAGCAGGCTCCATGCCGGGAGCCTGATGTGGGACTCGATTCTGGGACTCCAGGATAACACCCTCAGCCAAAGGCAGGCACTAAACCGCTGAGCCACCCAGGGATACCCTAATATTTTCATTTTCAATCTAGTTTTATCTTTGCATCTAAAGTGAATCTCTTGAGTACTCGGATGACTCAGTCAGTTAAGCCTTTGCATTTGGCTTAGGTCATGATCTCAGGGTCCTGGGATCAAGCCCTGCAACAGGCTCCCTGCTCAGTATGGAGTCTGTTTCTCTGTCTTATACTGTCTCCCCTCCCTGCTCATTCTCTTTCTCTTAAATGAATGAGTAAAATCTTTAAAAAAATTTTAAAGCGTATCTCTCATAGAAAATAAATCATTGGATCATAGGGTTTTAAAAAATATTTTATTTATTTATTCATGAGAGACAGAGAGAAAGGCAAAGACATAGGCAGAAGGAGAAGAAGGCTCCCTGTAGGGAGCTTGATGTGGGACTTGATCCCAGGACCCCGGGATCACAAACCTGAACCAAAGCTAGATGTTTAACCACTGAGCCACCCAGGTGCCCCTGGATCATATCTTTTTTTAAAATGCATTTTGCAATATCTGACTTTGATAAAGGGTTGAATCTATTTACATGTCAAATACTACTTATGAGGATAAACTTATTTCTACTATTTTGCTATCTGTGTTTGGTATGTTAGATCTTTGTTGTTCCTCACATGCTCTATTAGTGACTTAACTTGTGTTTAGTTTTTTTTTTTTATTGAGCTATTTTAATTTCTTTCTCATTTCCTTTTGTGTATATTATTTAGATATTTTCTTTGTATTTACCATGAGGGTTACATTTAATATCCTATATTTACAAGAATATAATTTAGGTTGCTATGAATTTCATTTCAATCGCATACAAAATCTCTAATCTTATATAAATCTGCCTTCCATTATATAATGGTTTTCACAATTACATCATCATGCATTTTGTCCACTAAAACATAGACATGTAATTATTTTCATATTCCTGTCTAAATCACATATAAAATAAAACAGAGTTACAAAGCAAAAATAATAATGCGAGCATTTATATTTGACTATGTAGTTACATTATAGGGTACCTTTATTTCTTCATAGGACTTAATTTTTTTTTAGTTCTTTTTTGTTTTTTTAAAGATTTTATTTATTCATGAGAGACAGAGAGACAGAAAGAGGCAGAGACACAGGCAGAGGGAGAATCAGGCTCCATGCAGGCAGCCCAATGCAGGACTCAATCCTGGGACTCCAGAATCAGGCCCTGAGCTGAAGACAGGTACTTAACTGCTGATCCATCCAGGCATCCCTCTTCATCGGACTTTGATTTACTGTTCAATGCCCTTTCATTTCAACTCAAAAACTTCATCTTGCGTTTCTTTGGGGCAAGTTTAGTGTTAACAAATTCCCTCCAGCTTGTGTTTATCTTTGAATGTCTTAAATTTTCTCTCATTTTCTTAGGACAGTTCTCCAGACACAGAATTCTTGATTGAATGTTTTGTTTTTCTTTCAGACTTTTACTTATGCTAGCCCACTGTTTTCTGGGTTCCATAGTTTCAAATGAGGAACCTGATGTTATCCCTATTGTGGACCCTTTGTAAGTGGTGAATCTTTTTCCTCTTACAGATTTCAAAATTATCTATTTGAGTTCCAATAGTTTCATTAAAATGTGCCTTCATGTGGATCTTTTTAAAGTTATCCTATATAAACATTCTTAAGCTTTTTGGATTTATAGATTAATGCCATTTTTCAAATTTGAAAAGCTTTCAGCCATTATTTATTCAAATTTTCTCACTGTTTCTGTCTCTGTATTTCTCTTTGTTTTCTATTTCTGGGAGTCCCCTAATGTGTATATTGGACCACTTGATGGTGTTTCACAGGTTTTTTCATCCTTTATTTCACTTTTCTTCATTTTTTTATACTTTCTGCTCTTCAGGCATAATTACAATATTCATATCATCAAGATTGCTGATTCTTCTGCTTGTTCAAATCATATGTTGTACTCATCTAGTGAAATTTTAAAGTCAGATATTGCAGTTTTCAGATCTAGAATTTCTTCTTCGTTCCTTTTATAATTTCTATCTCTTTATTAATGTGTTAATTTTGTTCCTTTATCATTTGGCCATTTTTCAATATTTTCTCTTTAGTTCTTTGAGCATATTTAAGATAGTTCTTTTAAAGTCTTTCCTAGTAAACTGGATGCCTGGACTCCTACCTCAGGGATGGTTTCTATCAGTTATTTTTTTGCCTTTGAATGAGCTAATGTTTCTCTTATTGGTATGCCTATATTTTTTGTTGGAAAATGTGCATTTTAATATTATAGGTGTGGTAACACTGAAAATGTTTTTCCCTCCCCATATATTTTCTGCATTTTGAATACTAAAGATTTGTTAAGTTTTTAAAACTATTTTGTAAAGAATGCATTCTTTCTTTTCTGTGGTTACTGAAGTCTCTGTCCCTTTAGCTCATATTTTGACAGACACTTCCCTGGATACAAGGAATTAAAACACACACACACACACACACACAGAAAACAGCAGCAGCAGCAACAACAACAACAAACCACAAAACACAAAGAAACATAGTTCCCTTCTGTTTTTCCGGACGGACTGGCTCAGTGCTGAGATACTCTAACACTTATCTAGGCTTCCAAAGAACATAGGAATCAAGCTAAGGTGTCAGTGAAGGGTCTTGCAAGGACTTTTCTGAGCATGTGTTTTGCCTAGGATATGCAGGTGTCTTTCTAAATTCCTCTGTATATATGTATATAGGTACTTTTGAATGTCTGAATTTTCCAAAGAAAGCCCCACAGCTTTTCTTTCTTGGATCTTAGATGTTTACACCTGACCACAATCTTCCCTTTGAAGCATATTTTGGTTGTTAGATCACTTGTGTCATTTCTGAGCAATGCCTGCTACTTTTCTAGCCTAAATTCTGAGTTAGGCATATAGAGATGAGCATCTTGCATCTTTTCATCAGGAAGCCCCCAGAGCAGTTAGAACAGGTATAACTAATATCTATCTGTTATAAATATATATATATACTTATATTTGTTATAAATTTTATATATAACATATATATTTGCAATATATATGTATATGCAAATGAATGTGCTTTAGCCTCTCCAAAACCAGAAATCATGGTCCCATATTGGGAACTTCAAGACCTCCCCTGAAATAGGTAGGACATAAGTCAAGGTCAATTAAAAATGGCAAAAATCAGGATCCCTGTGTGGCTCAGCAGTTTAGGGCCTGCCTTCCACCCAGGTTGTGATCCTGGAGTCCCACATCCAATCCCACGTTGGACTCCCTGCGTGGGGCCTGCTTCTCCCTCTGCCTGTGTCTCTGCCTCTCTCTCTCTCTCTCTCTCTCTGCCTCTCATGAATAAATAAATAAATAAAATCTTTAAAAAAATGGCAAAACTCTTTCCTAGCATTTCCAAGTTGCCTTGTTCATGATTCAGGAAGTTTTTAGTTGCAGTAAATATTTTACTGTTTTCAAAAGTTCTAACAATGTTGATTTGATAGTTTCTTCTTTTTTTTTCTTCTTTCTATTGTGTCTGTGGGGGAATAAGTTTGGAGCTGCCTAATCTACCATTTTGCTAATATCAGTCCATTAATCCTTCATTTTATCTTCAAGCATAGCTTTTGACCTTGGGAGAGGAGGTCATATACATAAATAAAAAATAATAAGATACATTAGAAATAGATATTTAACATAAAATAAGTGATTACTTAGAAGGAAGTCATGGTGGGGCTTTACAAAATGCAACTGAGAAGATATCATACAGGAGAGATGATAGGTCTTCTAAACAATAAAAAATTCTTCCTTTCTCTTGGGAATGTTGTCAGAGTCATACATATGTATATATGTTTAAGTTTTAAAGTTATTACTTTCGGGGATCCCTGGGTGGCGCAGTGGTTTGGCGCCTGCCTTTGGCCCAGGGCGCGATGCTGGAGACCCGGGATCGGATCCCACGTCGGGCTCCCGTGCAGGGAGCCTGCTTCTCCCTCTGCCTGTGTCTCTGCCTCTCTCTCTCTCTCTCTCTCTCTCTCTCCTCTCTCTGTGACTATCATAAATAAATAAAAATTTTAAAAAAAGTTATTACTTTCAGTCCAAAAAAGTATTACACTTACTAGGCAAATGAGGCATGAGATGCTCCTTCTCTATGAAACTTTGTACAAATCTATGGACATTTTCTAAAATGCTTACAATGTGCAAGCTTTAGATTTGATGAAGAAATCACCATGTACTTTGAATAATTGGGTTATTTAAATAAAATTTTTAATTTTTAAATAAATATCATTTATAAATTTAGATAGATAGAAACGTATGGGTTTAAATGGGTATTAAACTTTTATTATAATTTACATCTAAACTGGTCAGGCCAAAAATGAAAAGGTACTACTACTTTTTTTTTGTTTTTTTTTTTTTTTTTTTTTTGAAAAGGTACTACTATTAATTACTTGCATCTACCTGGATTATAACTAAAAATCAGATATATTTGCATTTTTGTATTGCATTTAAGCATTATTTGTTGTATTTATAACATGTCAGCTGGAACTTTTCCACTGTATACTCTATAATGAACAAGTGAACATTAATCATTCTTTAAAGAGAACATAAGAAAAAAATGGAAAAAATCAAACATACTCATAAAATATATGAGTAAGCTACAAATTAATCCTAAAAGAGTAAATGGAACATTACTATGAATGTATTTCAGTGCATAAATTATTTTTCAATAAATGCATTTAAAAATAGAAACAAAATCTAGTTCAAACAAATGCTGAATCAACATATTTATGATTTATTTGGTTAGAAGAAAATTTCCTATTTAACCCAAAAGTTTTTCTTTACTAAATAAATATGAAGCTTACTTAACATGTACACTTAATCTGTTCTGATTCAGTTTTAATATATATTTACAAGTATAATTGTTTTTAATGTTTTTCCCCTCAGGGTAAATAAAAAATAATGTAATTCCAGAGAGGAAATTTGTTCTCCAAGCAAATTAATCTACTTATGCAATAAAATTAATAATACATTTTGCTTTGAAATACACAAATGGACTCATTTCCCAATTTCCCTTTTCTGAAATTATAAATGCTTCTTTCCACAAATATGAATCCTGCAGCTAAGTAGAAAATTTTATTGCAAATCTGTAAAGCTTTTTATGGTTTATCATTCTACATTTGTTTCTGAATGCAAATAGACTAGTGTGCTATGGAGGTTCCTATCTAACATATAGTTCACTGTATTAGCACAACTATCACGTACAAATGTTTTATTATTTGAATTCTAGGTAAGATATATTAAGATTCATAGATATACTGCAAATTGACAGAACTACTTTTACATTATTTTAATCTTGTATGATGATTTTTTTGAGGTATTTGCAAGATAACAATTAACAATTAATTGTCAGGGATCCCTGGGTGGCGCAGCGGTTTGGCGCCTGCTTTTGGCCCTGGAGACCTGGGATTGAATCCCACGGCGGGCTCCCGGTGCATGGAGCCTGCTTCTCCCTCTGCCTTGTCTCTGCCTCTCTCTCTCTCTCTCTGTGTGACTATCATAAATAAATAAATTAATTTAAAAAAAACTTTAAAAAAAACAATTAATTGTCAAATATTTAAGCACACCCTATTATTCTTAAGCATATTACTGTTCAATATCAGAAATCACTGATAATAGACTAACAGAATTAAAACATTGTGCTTTTCCTCTCAGGCAGGTTGCTTTCTGTGGTAGACAGAATTTTAGAGTGGGTCCCATGATCTTTCTCCCCAGGTGCTACTCCCATGATTATGCAAGCTTAGGTGGCAACCAAAATTTTGTAGATATAATTGAAGTTACTTCTTAGTTGAATTTAAGACCAAGAGATGGTCTGGATAGTCCTACCTTATCCATATGTGCCCTTTCAAAGCAGAGTCTTTTTTAGCTGGGTGCAGCAAAGAATGTCTGAGAGATTCAAGCACTGAGAGGGATTTAACATTATGAAAGCCCTCTCTTTCTGAGATGGAGAAAGCCATAGGACAAGGGCCTAAGTGGCTTCTAGATGTTGAAAGCTGTCTTGAGGTGACACTCTGGAAGCAAACAAAAATTCAGTTCTCAAGTTAAGGAAATAAATTCTGCTGAAGACATGAATGAGCATGGAGGAGGATCCTAAACTACAGATGAGCATGCAACTAGCTCACACCTGGATGAGAACCAAACACCTGAGGAGAGAACCCAAACACCATTCCCTATTTCTGATCTACAGACCATCGGCTAATAAATGAATGCTGTTTTAAGTCACGCGCATTATTGTACTTTGTTATTCACAATAAAAAATCAATAAACCGGGCAGCTGGGTGGCTCAGCCAGTTAAGAAGTCTGCCTTCAGCTCAGATCATGATCCCATGAGCCCTATGACAGGCTCCTGGCTCAGTTGGGAATCTTCTTCTCCCTCTCCTCCTGCTTGTGCTTTCTCTCTCTCTATCTCTCTCTTTCTCTGTGTCAAATAGATAAATAAAATCTTAAAAATAATCCTTAAATATCCTTAAATTTATCAGACTGGTTGATAGAGCATTTGATATTTTACCATACTACCTTCAAATATATTTTATATATCATTTATGATTTAGCCTTTCAAAATTTTCCAATGGTTGAATGTCTCCTGCCATTACTGCTGATAAGTCAAGTATTTCTTCCTATGATCCCCAAGTTTCTAAAAACCCTGAAGATCCTATCCCCCATAAAGAGCCAATTCCTCTGAAAGAGCCTTTTTTTTTTCTTTTTGTACAAAAGACAAAACAGTCTAAGAAATCAGGCTATTAGCTCTATCAATAACTATTAGCTCTAGCAATGGGTCACAGTGGAAGACTGCCTATGTTTAAGGTCATGCTTTGCCCAAAGCCATAATAGTTCTCAGGCTGATCCTCAAAATTGTGCTTCTGTTTTTATTTTTGGCAATTCATATTCATTTGTTGATTTATTACACACACACACACACACACACACACACACACACACCATGGTATGCCAGCCATTTGGGTCCAGATGGCTTACCAGTTTCAGCCACACATTATGCAGGAATTAGGTATTTCCCATGAACATAAAACTATTTTGTTAATCACTCATTAAAAGGTCAGATATCCCTGATTGTGAGATCTCGTTTGGAGCAGTGGCATCTTTTCTTGCCAAGAGATTAAGATCAGAGCCTCCTGGACCAGATTTCCTTAATTTCAAACAACATCATGAACAATGGGACTGATAGTCCAACTCCTTTGCCATATCCTATTGCCATGTTCTATCTAGAAGGAAATTACAGATGTCACCCACAATCTAGGAGAGGGTATTAAACACTGGCATGGCCACTGAGGATCATCATTGCCTAAAACGATGAAAATGACAATAAACTCAACAGGGGGCACTTTTATTTTCAGTAGTTTTTAATTCATTCATCCATATACTCACAAAACATTAAACAAATCCTAGAGTGGTTATGTTTTTATTTGATGTGGATATTGCAGTGCACAAAGTGGACAAAATATCTGCACTCGTAGGGTTTCTATTCTATTTGACAAAGTATAAGATAAATGCATAGATGTTTGACATGAAATCAGATAATAAAGAGAGCTATGAGGAAAACTAAAGCAGTCTAGGTGATTACAGAGTTACATTGGGTGATGTTATTTTAGACAAGTAGGACTGGAAATACTCTCTGAAGAGTAGTATTTCAGCACTGACTTGAAAAAAATGGGCATGTAGCGGAAGGCATTCTTGGTACAGGAGAGAGTGATGTTAGAGGCCAAGTGTAGAAGTGTGGCCTGGAATTGTAGGAAGGCCAGAGAAGCTCCTCTGGGTCAAAATGAGCAAGAAGAAGAACTTAAGAAATGATGCCAGAGATTCATTCAGGTATATGATAATTAAACCCGTAGGGGGCTCTCATTTATCTTACCTGTGATACAAACACCCCTGTATGAGGATGGGAAGGTCAGGAGGATGGTGAGCAAAAGAATACAAGGGAAAGACGTGTGATTTTGGTTTTAAATGGGCTCTGGCTGCTATATATAAAAAACATAAAATAAAGTTTGAGGAACAAGGAAGAAACTATAAAAAGAATTTTGGCATCAACTATAATAGTTGAGGCAAGGAATTTTAGTATTCATTAACACAAAGAGTGCAAAGGCAAATAGATACAACTTTTTGAAAATCATCCACAAATTAGCAGCCTTCAAATTTTGAAGTTTCTAAAACATGCTGGATCTGCTACGTTCCTCTTCCTTTCTACATCTCTGTTTGAATTTTAGAATGCAACAGGTTTTCTACTGTGGTTAATCTCCATAAAGAGACAGTTAGTTTTTCTTCCTCTGTCATGGGTCAATCTGTAATCCTTTGCTGGATGGCCAGTAACACAATTATAGTTAGTATAAATTTAGAGAATGGAGAATATATCCATCAAAACTCAATAAAATAAATTTTTTTAACATCATATCTTTTATGAAGGAAGATAAGAATGGAAAGAAAAGCTTTGAAACTTATAAAACCATAACATATAATATCTATTAATAGAAACTGTCCTATTTTTATTGTGTGTTTGTTTCAATTATTTTTGTTAGATAAGGTTTTACATTATTTTCTTCTTTAGAGAGTTTATAAATATTTGATGAGTTTTCATCAAAAGAACTATTTTTAGTTTTAATATTGTTTTTCCTTGATGGCCAACTAGTAAATCCAAGTTTTCTCCTACAGTGAAACAATATAAATGACATGAACCAACCAGTGGGGTTTTGGCATAGGGACAACTTCTCTAGTTTTCAACAGATTTTCCAATAAATATTGAAGTACTAACTTCAGAAACCAGAATTTTTGTGTGAAAATAGTTTTTATATAATGTTAGGATTTAATGGACTACCAAACAGTATGGGTTGGTTCTAAGAAAGCCCCCAGATAATGCTTTGTCAATGAACTTGTAAAACCCATTAATGTAAAGGATCATTTCTGAATAAAGTGTTTTTGAAGGGAATGACAAGATTGCAGTTTAGAGAGTATAATAATTTAAACTCACAGTGAATGAAACCCTCAAGTATACACATAGGCCAATTGCTTATATTGAGCTTTGCACATTTTGAAGAGAGACTACAGGGGCTTTTATTTGAGAATCTAAAACCAGAAACCCATACATGCTCCAGGCTCTATATTAGAGCAATTCTACTTTTTACATATTTTTACTTCGATGGAATTAAACACTTTTCCCCTAAACATTTTACTTTTAGTCCACATATACCATCTTGTTTAGTTTGGTAGAGAATGGTCTGAATTTTGCAAAATACAACGTTATATATAAAATGCATAAAATACATTTAAGCCACAAATTTCTTTATTGAATTTACCTGACTTTTCCCAGATAGCACATCTAGTTATCTGCTAAGTTTTCTAGAGTCTTTGTGTATAGCTGAATATCTTATGCTTCCTGTATGAATACAGACATGTTGATAGATAGGTAGAATAGAATATATCCTAACATATATGTGTATATATAACTTATTTATATGTAATTAGTATTAGAAGTTTTAAAATATAGATAGGGTTAAATATCTTGGTAAAGCATATATTTTACTTTACATGTTAACTTTTCACAACCTAGGAAAAGTAATTTTAATGAACACATATATTAATAACAAAAGAATTCAATTTTCTACAATCTAAATTGAAGCTTGCAAAAAAATTAGTCTTAAATGTATATATTACTTTTTTAATTTGAATAATCATATCCATTGAGACTGCATATATTTTTATTTCATAATTCAGAAGCTACATTCTAACTTAACCTATAATTATCTCTTTTTACCAAGTAGGACAATATTTTTCCTGTAACAGGTATCCTTAGACCATTCAGATTCAGTGTGACTATTGGTATGGTTTGATTAAAATCTATGATCTTTCTAGCTCTTTACAATGTGTTCATTTTCTTTTTTTTCCCCTCCTATCTGCTTTTCTTGTGTTAACTGACCATGTTCTAGGGATTCCACTTTGTTTCCTTTATTAACCTTTTATTTTTGCACCTTTGTATTGTTGTTGGTATTTCTTTTAATGGTGCACTAGGGTTTACAATAAACCTTTTTAATTAATCAGTTTACCTTCACCTAATATCATACTACTTCACATGTAGTTCAAATATTTTACAACTTTATATTCCCAATTCTTTATATCCTTCATGCTCTTATAGTAATACTCTTTTAAATATGACATAAACACATAGTACAGTGCTGCATTTTGTCTAGTATTTTGTTACAAGTGACCAAAAAATCATTGTACACCATCTTTTAATTTCCAGTGCTATTCATGTCATTTTATATGTCCAAATTATGATAGGCATTTCTGCCAGAAGAAACTAAAATAAGTATTGTTTTACAGACTAAATATGTTGGCAATTATTCTTATAATTTTGGTTATGTCTAAGAAAGTTGTTATTTCTCAAATATTCAAGCCATAACATGGCTTGAATGATGCTACAGCAAACATTCTTGAACATGCCTCCATAGTAATATGTGAGATAACTTTCTCTAGTTTATGTCCCAAGTGGAATTTCTGGATCACAAGATATATACAACCTAGTTTTTACTGATTGTTTCTGAATTGCTAAGAGTTATATTTATTTACAAAGGCACTATTGCATTTCATGGCCCCTGTTGTCCCTATTCAACACTTGGAAGTGTCAGAATTTAATTTGTATGTGATATTTCTGTCTATGAAGCATATAATATGAATGCATTTTGCCTTATTATTCCTGTCTTTATTCAGTAATATTTAAAACTATACATAAAATGACTTAATTACTATTCAACTTTTTTGGAATCTTCTTAATATATATCTTTGAAAGAAAAATCCATCTAGATTTTGGAGGTTGTGAGAAAAGATGACGTGTTGAAATATGAGTTCCATTATTGTTCATGAAATCATACTATTCATTGCTTCTAAATTTCTTAAGCATAAATCAAAATAACTTAACCAAAGTTGTATAGCTTTCAAGAAAGTAATTTCAATTTTGTACTTTATTAGTATGTCTACTTTTTGGCAGTTTTTACTTTTCATGTTCAAAGTTAAGTTTCCAGGGGAAAAAAGGTATTGGACTGACAATGCATATGTAGTGAATTACAGCTGAAATTATGCTATTAAATGCAATAAAAGTGTATGGTAGAAGATGAATGCTTTTTCTGAACAGTGATAAAGGATTTACTTTTGGTAAATATATTATTAGAGGGTAGAAATGGTAAAAAAAAGACATCATTTGCCTTTCTGGTTTTCAGTTCTTTTCAAAATATATAATTTAACATAAAAAATTTACCATTTATCAGTAGGAGGTTATGACCCTCCTAAGATCATAATCTCAACTCTTGAACTAACTGAAAAGAGTATTTTTCTGTAAAATACTCTTCATGTTATCAGAACAAATGTTGATGCATTTTTATTAACTTCAGTTGTACTGATATTTATAAATTAGATATTATTAGAACATGAATAGAATGTCCATTTTCTTTAAGAGCATTTTTTTTATTTTTTTAATTTATTTATTATAGTCAGAGAGAGAGAGAGAGAGAGAGGCAGAGACACAGGCAGAGGGAGAAGCAGGCTCCATGCATCGGGAGCCCGATGTGGGATTCTATCCCGGGTCTCCAGGATCGCGCCCTGGGCCAAAGGCAGGCGCCAAACCGCTGCGCCACCCAGGGATCCCCAGAATGTCCATTTTCATGTCTTTTTTCATGCTTTGAATATTGCTTAGAATAACCATATTTGCGATAAGTACTAAAAATAATTGGAAGCAATCTTGAAATACTCAAATGAGGTATAATATGTAGTATTAAGACAACAAAAGGCATTTGAACTTATTAAAGCAACTGATATTTTGGTGTACTCAAGTTGACACTGGCCTTCTAGCATATTGATATATATTCTTGTTAAATTAAAACTTTGCTTAATTTTAAAATAAGCTGTAATAAAATAGTAATTCCTAGTCTCAGTCATGTTTTTCTAATCTGACCTCCGTTGTGCTGCATATGGAAATTCATACTTCCATAGACCAAGATTCATAAATGAGAAAATACACAAAAACCAATATAGAATCTGTTTCTCTTCTTTTAAATTCTCACAGGCCCTAATTCCTTTTGAATAATGGGGCAAAAATCTTTCTTTAAATCTCCGTAGTGCAATGTTCATCCATCACCTATCCCCTGCCTCTATTTCCTTCCTACCAGGAAGAAGAGCACAATTTTAAGGTAGACAAAAATACGGGGACTATTATAGGCTCTGGCAAAATGTGAATTAACACTTGTATGGACCCAACATGGTTTTTATTGAGTACCTAAAAGTGAAGAGAAAGTAATTGGCAATATTTGAAACAAATCTTAAAAAATAAAGAAATTAAACTTTGAACCATTAGCAAATTGTATTTTAATTAAAGAATAGACTGTGCTTTTTTGTAATATTGACTTAATTTCAAACAGGGAAAGAGGTCTCATAAATTGCTACAGATGAGTGTATGTGTATTCCATTGATATGTGCTAGAACATGTAGGGAGCCTGGAAAGAGAGAGGCTTCAAATTTTACTTTAATTTTTCAGACCAGACCTATTATTTCAGACTCCAAATATGAAGTAAAATCTATCTTGAGGTTTTTGTTTTGTTTTGTTTTTGTTTTCACAACTGTCTGGTGCAATTTCTCTGTGAGTAAAGAGATGTCTTTGAGACTGTAGAGGTACAAATACAAAAGTAAACAAAAATTGTTCCTGAATTACCAGAAGAATAGTTCCTGAATTCTCAGATGCAAATAGCAGCAAGAGAAACAGAAAATAATCTGTGTCAAAAGGGCTACAAAGACATTTCAAGTTGTGAATACAGCATGTGAATATTGCATGTCTCTGTGTGTATGTGTCATGTATTTTTATAACATGAAATTTGAAAAAAAAGGATACCAGATAACATAGAAAAAGATCCTAAAAAAAAGAAAAAAATTAGGATACAAGGAAAATCCGAAAGAGTAATTAATGCATTCTATAAAGTAATATATCTCTTTTCTCACTTTCATTCCAAAAATTTCCTCCCCAAGGAAAATGAAATGATTGGCACCATAATCAGAAAAACAAATCTTTGGTTATCCCTTCTTTTCTGGTTCATATGTCAAGCAAAACCTGCAAATATTGAGTTTTTCACTTATGGAAGTAAATATAAAATATATTATTATTTGATAAAGACAGAGGAGAGCAAATTAAAAGAAAAAGGTGGCTTCTCTCTAGTCATCCCTGAGAGAATTCTGTAAATGATACATGGGTTTGGAAATATTTGTGTACTACATCAAAGCCTGCAATATTGGAATAGGTCAAGGACTCATTGTAAATTAGTTGACTGAGATCTTTTTTTTAAGTCCTGTTTATTTTTTACTTTTATTTTATTTTTATTATTTTTAAAGATTTTATTTATTTATTCATGAGAGACACACACAGAGAGAGAGAGAGATGCAGAGATACAGGCAGAGGGAGAAGCAGGCTCCATGCAGGGAGCCTGATGTGGGACTCAATCCCAGGACCCCGGGATCATGCCCTGAGCCAAAGGCAGATGCTCAAAAGCTGAGCCACCCGGGCATCCCAGTTGACTGAGATCTTAAAAGCAATACAACATTTAAACTCACTTAAGCTTTCTGAGAAAAGTAAAAAACAAAACATCTTGTCGTCATCATATATTATCTGTGGCAAGGAACATTTATAGTTAGTTCTTATTTAAGTAATGTAATCTAAGGCTTGATATTAATTGTTTACTTACTTATTTTTAATATTTTATTTGATTGTAGGTAAGAACACTTAACATGATCTTAAAAGATCAGCATTTTACATTATGCTAATGCATGGAAATTAAAAATAGGTTACTACTGAAGTAAATTTTAATGATTCACTATAGATATATTCACTCTAGACCAAATAAATACATATTTAGTATATCTAAGTAGTTCACATAGTTGGTGCTGTAAACATTTATCTACTTTTTATCAAACAAAACAAAGCACCTGCAACAGAGAACTTTCATCTCAATTTCCTCTCTTCAGTAACCTGTGTTTCATTCTTAAAATTTCTGCTTTAACTGCAACTACCATATTACACTCCAAATTATACTGTAACTCTTATAGCAATAAGTTGATTATATTTTTCTCCATTTTAGCAATATTATGACATCTTCAAAGTAATAATATCTCAATTCTTTTGATAACGTTCCTCATAATGGCAAAAACAATTACTGGATTTAAAAATCTGGGTTAAAGCTCTTGATATAAATTTCCTTACTTTCTCTGAATGATTCTCCTATGTTTAATATTCAGCATGGAATGTGTATACCAACAGTTAGCTTAGATGAAAATATTTTAAATTAATTAATATTTTTAATCAAAATCCTGCTGGTGGTCAGTGATAAGAATATGTCTATTATCATTTAGGGTTAAAAATACAATACTTACATATATTCTTGTGTGTCTAATTCCAGTTTTTAACTATGGAGGAGTGATTTCTTTAAATATGTCAATCTGTGGTAGATAAATGCATTGTAAGGTACACTTAGCTTTCTTGAAGAGGCAAATTAAATAAGAAGATTTGAAGCTATTATTTAGACAGAAAAGGGAACACACCCATCATTTGGGACATGTTAGGTGCTATGCTGTAATTATATTACAGCATATTATATTAAATTTTATTAACTTTATTGATCACATTTAGCTTATGAATCTTTTGCTTTCTCCTCTAATTTGCCTGTGTAAAATATCTTTACTGAAGACAGACTAATCATATCTTTTTCTTTCATCTATCAAAATTTGTTGTTTAATCTAGAAAGTTGGCGAAGACATAATTTCAAATATTTTAACTTTGCTGCAATTCCATATAAAATAAAAAATCTTAAATTGTACTTTTATACCTGATTTTTTTTGCCATATTTAACTAACTTTCTTAATACTGATTTGACTCAAAATATGTATTTATCAAGTAAAATGATCACTTCTAAGATGAGGGATCAAGGTTTTGAAGAACAGATTTGTGTGTAATGGGCAAAATGAGAAAAATGCTGTGTACCTCCTTACTTTCTTTTTGATAGAAGAGATTTAGAAAACACCAGTTGGTGTGTATATATATATATATCTGTATATAATCATTAACTTCTACATTCATCCAATACCTTAATTCAATTTTAAATAAAAAAATATGAATCCAGGCAAAATTAGTGCTTTGTGTATTTAAACCCACTAAAAAAAGTATAGAAGCTTCATCTTCATAACAAGTTTATTTAAATCAAATATTTATGGGGAAAAAAAGTTGCCTTTAGCGCTGTAGTACAACAACAAAAAGAATTTCCTCTAAAATTTGGAAAAATATAAAAGCCTTTATTCCATAAAATTGTTACTACAAAAATTATAAAAATAAAAGGTAAATATACAAGTCACAAAAATTCCTCTGAACTAGTGAGTAATTACCAAATAGGCTGAGAACTAGCTGTTCACAGTCAGAGAATATCATAAGTGAATTTTAGTTAGAACTGGAGACATTTCCCAAAATTTAAAGTATAACAAATAGCAATTAATTCATTAGATTTACTAGATTACTCTTAATGTCTACTACATTTATGTAAATGCCTTTGTGCAGTTTCATCATTTAATATGTTATTTTTATTTTCCTTGGATGATGTAATATTTATATTTTATTATTGAAACTATAAAAAAGATTGCAAAAGAGCTGACACTGAACTATGATTGCATTATGATAATTTTTAAAAAATTATTTTTATTTGCACTTTAAAGTACCATAGATTAGTTAATTCATATTTTATTTGTGGATAAAACACACAATACAGATAATGCTTTTCTAATTTGTAAATTTTGGTTATTTTTTCACTGATTATTACTAAGTTTAAACTCTTACAAGTTTAAGTTTTTGGCCATTTTTACAATTTCCTCTCTTAACCAACTCTTATTAGAAAATGGGAGGCATATTGTTTTGCCAGTTGCTCTACTCTTACCTTCATTGATGATCCTCTAATTTAATGTTTCATATGCCTGTTGCAAATTAAGGAAATGACATTTAATAGAATATAACTAGCTGTATACATTCAATAGACTATCCTAATTTTAAAAACAAAGCTAAGATTTATGTAAATAATTATTGCTTTAGGAATTTCATTTTGTACTTATTTCCCTATTATTACAATTATGTTTTATATTATGTTATATTTGAAAAATCATATGCAGTCATAAAAATTTTTTATTTTCAGGGTCAAAGTGAATTTGATATATTTATCTTAGAAATCTGTTCATAATATATATTTCTATAACACTTTTATCATATATAACAAATTTAGTACTGCTTCACATTCATGATTTACTTACAAGATTTGAAAGATTCTGATGACTTTGGATAATATGTTGGATTAATTTGAATTTCCTCTAAGTAAATCAAAGCCTAGTAAATATTTACATATGTAAATTGACCATAGAAATTCTAAAATCCAAAATAATAATCATGCTCTAAGAAAGTAGAAGGTACAAAGTAATTAGATTTTCATATAAAATTCTACAACCTTATATTGAAAGATTTTGCAATGTTTGGCTTACTTATCTCAAAAGCAGTATTGATATTTACTACACCACTTCCATCCAGTTTATGTAAGTATAAATTATGGTAATTTGTTTTCTTCCTTGTAGAATGAGTGACACATAGAAGAATGTAGCAGCATACAGAACATTTTAAATGTTATTCTAGTGTTTCTTGGCTTCATGATATTTGCTGCATGGATATCCCCCTTTTAAAAAATTGTCAGCCAGCCAATACCTGAAAACTTCCAGTAATGATGTGGTACATGCTATACCATTTGCTCTCTTCAACATTGGCTTCTTATGGCTTACAAAATTTTGTTTACCAGAGGTTTAGTATAGTTATTTTATCATCCACTTAAAAAAATATGTTATTTATTTATCTGTCAGAAATAGAGAGAGAGAGTACAAGCAGGGGAGTAGCAAGCAGAGGGAGAGTGAGAAGCAGTCTCCCCTTGGAGTAGGGAGCCTGATGCGGAACTTGATCCCAGGACCCTGGGGTCATGACCTGAGCCGAAGGTAGATGCTTAATCGAATGAGCCCAGGTGCCCCTTAATGTCCATATTTTTATATAGAAATCTATCTAGTATGAAGTGCTTCATGTTAAAATTGTACTAATTTAAAGCTTAAATTATCTATACCACTACTACTACTAATTACTACTAGTAGTATGGCTAGTAAACTGTCTTCATGTCTGTCCCTACTCAAAGTAGAAAACTATGCAGAAAATTTTCATATAGTTCAAAAAAGTAAAAGTAGGAACATAACATTGGCCAGGCCTGTGAGGAATCAATCCCAATTTGGGCAGTCAGAACAATTATTCCAGGTCACTGAAGTGCTATTTGGCACATTACTCAACTAGCGTGAGACCTGTATATCCTAAAACACATAATGCAGCTTTCCAAATTTTCTTTCATCCAACTCAAGCACTGGATGGAAAAATACCAGCTGCATTTCAGTTTCCGACTTTCTCCCCCAGAGTATTTTTGAGATGATATCTCAATGCACATTTTCAGCTGATACCAACATTTTTATAAAAGGAAGAAAATAAGGACATATATAGAACCTATTATTGGAAGAAGTGGGATGATACTTCACATTTGATTCAATCCAATGACATGACAATTACTGCCTGCCCTAACAAGTATTGCTCGTGCAGTGGTTTGTCCGGATAATTTCAAAAAACTTTATTAATGAAATAAAAACAAATGTTACAGAGCTCTACAGTTGAAATATTGGAAGATGACCATGATACCAAAGCAATATAGCCTTTGCCCATATTATTAGCTTTGGTAAATAATGTTAGCTTTGCTATTTGTATAAGTGTATATTTAAAGTTGACTTTAACTTTGATCATATAGCAGAATGAATCTTATCTTAAAAGTCCATGTATATTGTATATAAAAAGTAGTATTCTATAAATTTTGCTTTAATTTTCTCATTGACGTTTCTTATGACCATGTATTTTCTGTTTATGATGATGTATTCAGGGCTATTGGTAAATCTCAGAACCATCCTGCTTTGGCTACCATGGTTTCAGTACTTAATTATTCAATAAGGCTATGTGGCTTTGTAGCATAATGAATTTTGGGGAAAAACTGCTGCCCAGGATTCAATACGACAGCAAACAGTACCTATAGATATGCATTATGTACTGGAGAAGAATTTTTTTTTAAACCAGGGCATCTATCTCTTACCTTGAGGCCGGTGAAGAAAGCACATAGCCCTGGTATGCAAAATTGTTATCTTCCGTGTAACTACCTACCTAAAATTGTTATTTTACAAAGATTATTTTTTTTCTTAAATTCTCCTTTAGGAAAAAAAAATTCTCCTTTAGGGGAGCCTGGGTGGCTCACTTCGTTGAGCATCTTGGTTTTATCTTAGGTCACAAGATTGAGCCTCACATTGGTCTTTGCACTTAGTAGGGAGTCTTCTTGAAGATTCTCTCCCTCTGTCCCCCTTCCCCTACTCACATGCTCTCTCTCTTTCTTTCTCTCAAATAAATAAATCCTAAAAATAAATTCTCCTTTAATGTACCACAATTTATTTATGCATAAAAGGGTAGCACATTGATTATTTTAAGTAGTTTTTGGGAGGAAGGAACCAATACATAGGGTAGGTACATTAACATATAGGAAAATGCCAGGCTTAGGCACACAGCACAACCCACATCTGGTCCTGAGGTAATGCACAAAGCGTGTATTAAGCAATACTCTCCGGTGTCCCAATCTGTTTTAGCAGCGGAAGAAGAACTTATGAGAGGCAATGTGGAAGGTTCCTCTCATATTCATTTTTTGGGACTGTATCCAGAATATAGGTCAAGGAATCAGAATTCTGCTGATTTTTTCAGCTGCCAAATCAGTAGAAGATCTAAGGTTAGCTTTCAGCATTTGCTCTGCAAAAACACAAGGAGTGGTCAGACACATTTTTTTTTCAAGCATTATGTAAGAGAAAGGGCAGAGGGATGTTTAAACAGCTGTTGATCTGTTTGTCAACAGCTGCCCTTCCTTCTGTCTGGTTCTTTCCATTTCATTATGAAAGAGCTTCCATGTGATGCTTGTTTTCCCTGCCCCAAATCTCCATTTCTTCCTCTTTGTGCTACTTTCCAGAACGAAAGAACACTGGTACTCCCTCTTAAAAACATGTATAAACATAATATAAACATATTCAATACTATATTTAAATATATATGAATAAATATTGCCTATAAATGTATGTATATCCATATAGTAACCAAGCTGGAGGCTTCAAGTTTGAAGATCAACACACACACAATACGTACACATATATTACACACAATTGATATGTATATATTATATATTTACATGCATATATGTAGATATAATTTATTGCAGTTATGCACATTTATGCACATAATACAATATACATGTATTATATATTCAGGCTGTGTGTATTTGTGTATAGATGTATGTGTATATATGTGTTTGTATATATATGTGTACATATTATGTACATGTGTGTATGTATTGCTTGTATGTTTGTGTATGTATATGCGTGTATACATAATATATATATATAATGAGCATCTTGCTTTTCATCTATATTAATTTGGAAATTACTGGATAAATTTTCTTAAAGCAGTTTTTTTTATTTTTATTATTTTTTATTTTTTTATTTTTTTCTCACTTGAAAATTTTATTGGTCAGGGAGAAAGGAAGTCAGGCAGCCCCCCAGCTTCCCGCCCAGGGTTCTACAAGCTCTCACTGCTTCCCGTTGCCATTGATAGGGCGGTTCACGTGCTCGGGGGACGACAGGAATGCTTTGAGCTTGGGTCTGGCGCTGAGGCGTGCCACATAAGCCGAGAGCAGGGGGAAGGAGTCCAGGCAGCTGGGGCCAGGACCTGGTGAATCAGCAGCAAGTCCAGCAGGTTGTAGTCCGCGAAGGAGATCTGGTTGCCCACGATGAAGGCCTGGCCCCCCTCATTCTGGGACAACAGCGTGAGGGAGGATGTGTTTTAAAAGACCTGGCAACTTTTCAGGATTACTTGTGGAGACTCCCCAAGGTGAGGATCAGGAAAGAAAATGTGTTTTTTTTTGTTTTGTTTTTGGTGAGTTCTAAATCTTGTTTACCTATCACTTTTTGGAAAATAGTTTAAGTGTAAGCTAAAGGAAATGCTTGGAGGTTTGCTTGGACTGGTGAGAGTTGGTACAAATTGTCATGTGTGTTTGTATAGGAAGGTGAGAAGACAATCCACTAAAGAGGAAGTCGTTAAGTAATATGGATATGTGGGCGTTTTAAAACTCAAGCCATCTGGCCTCCCCCCTGCCACCCAAAGGATTAAAAAAATAATAAAAAAAACTGCTTTAGGAAAATTTATCCAGTAATTTCCAAATTAATATAGATGAAAAGCAAGATGCTCATTAGACTGAATTGGAAACTTTTTGTTATTCTTCAAAGCATAGCCTTCGAAATACTAATTTCTTAGTGATGCCTAAGATATTTGAGGTTTCCTCTTTGGTGCGATGGCCACTGACCTTCTTACGTGATGAAGGTGAAATCACTTGTCAATGCAAACTGTATTAGAAGTTGATGAAATAAAGCTTTGAGTTTGAGAAATAAAGATATATTTTAAACCCCCCCCCAAAAAAACGGGAGAATTATTATTTTATATATATATATATATATTACATCCACCCAATGTACAAGCCAGCTCGACAGAGGAAAACAGCCTTGTGGCATCAATCATTCTTTGAAACTCAGGCAGGAGTTGTGCATTGTGCATTTGAGAGAAATCTTTTCCCTACTTCCAACCCCAAAACTTTCACAGGACCCATCCAGATTGATCACCAGCTTTTCTAGTATATATAAGAGTGGAACTGTGGGGTTAATGTATATTTGCATTTTTCATTAAGTATTGGTACATATACAAGAATGTCCTTACTAAGGTGTTATCTTTCATAAATCTGGCTTTTGTCCCAAATCAAGGTGCTTTTTAAATACTGAAATTTCATAGAAGTTTTCAATATGTGCCATGAAAAGTCCCCCATGACAAGTCTCTCTCTCCTATAGGATGTTTAATAGCTTCCCTTGGTTTTATGAATAATTTGAAGAAAATAATCCTAAAACTAGTAAGTTTTCATATGCAAAGTCATCCACCTAAAGTATGTTTTTAAAATCAATTTATTTTTTATATAATCTCATGGAAAATTATCTTTCTCTACCTTCTCTCTTATTTATTTATTTTTAGTAAATAGTATTAATTTTAAATTATTTTATTTATTTTTTTTTAAAGAGAGAGAAAGCACAACGTGGGGAGAGGCAGAGGGACAGAAGGAAAGAGTCTCATGCTGACTCCCCACTGAACACAGAGCCCTACAGGAGAATCGATTTCAACATCCTGAGATCATGACCTGAGAGGAAACCAAGTCACGCAGGTGCCCCTGCCTCTTTTTTTCTGTTATTTCAGGCACAGGATTTGGAGACATGGCTCCTGCATTTTAGTTTATCTAATATTAATTCCTCCTTGGTACTCTTGATCAAATGTCTCAACTCTTTCAATTTTTGCTACTGAATTATGCCTTTTATAAATTTATATATTTACATTATAGTATAAAATCTTTTGTGCTTAATTGTAAGTTTTATATTTCTTTTTTCTTCATTTGTAATTTACACTTTTAGCTCTTTCCTTTGCCTTTTTTTTTATTAGTGTACGTTATTTCTTTTCTTTTTCTAAGTTACAAGTCTCATGTTTAATAATTTTAGTTGAAGGCTTTTTTTCCCACCTATTTTATTTTTTCTCATTTAATAAGGCAAATGTTTGAGCTCATTTCTTTTTTTTTCTATTTAGTATGAATTAAACATGTCCGATAGGTATAGTACCTTCTTGATAAGAAATACATTTATACTCTCAGTCTATTCAAGATTTGGATAACTTTAATCAGGAAAATAACATAATAACCTAATGTACAATTTTTTTTTTTTTAAGATTTTACTCATTTGTTCATGAGAGACACACAGAGAGAGAGAGAGAGAGGCAGAGACACAGGCAGAGGGAGAAGCAGGCTCCATGCACCGGGAGCCCGATGTGGGATTCGATCCCGGGTCTCCAGGATCGCGCCCTGGGCCAAAGGCAGGCGCCAAACCGCTGCGCCACCCAGGGATCCCCTAATGTACAATTTTAAAAGATCATTATTAATAGCTCAGAGGATGGCTTACAGAAATGCCACACTTATGTGTGGAAGGCTATTGGGAAAGTTTTACCCATGTCTCATTGCTGAGGTTTCAGAAATTCTGTGTCTTAAGAAACCTGTCCTACCGGGGGTTGAAAGAGAAAGGAAACGTTCAAAAGAGAGCCAGATTTCAATAACAGATAGACATCCTAAGAAATGTTCATGAATCACTTGAAAACATAGTAGAATTTTTTGTAAGATAGGACTACTTACAGATGGACTGGTCCAGATTTGTGCCAATCTCTGGGGACACCTGGTAATCTGGTACTGACATTTGGTCAAGATAAAGACAGGGTGGGCTATCCGGTAATTTAGAATATTTTGTTTAAAGTTTGAAATTCCCCTAGACATAAATAACATAGCACATATCTCAATATTCTTATTTGTACCAGGAAAATAATAATCAAAACTTACATCAAAGAATTTGTATGAGTATTATATGAGTTAATTATGTGTAAAGCACTTAGTGTCTGGAACATAGTAATTGCTATGTAATATTAACATTAACTGTTTCAGATACTGAAATATGCTTTTAACACAGTAATGAAAGGAAAGTACTTTCTCTGGCATATGGGTAAGTTAATAAGCACCACTACCCCAAGCCTTAAAAGTAAAAAAATAAGATCACCGTCTAAGAGTTAAACTACAAATACTTCTAACTCATCAAAAATGTGCTCTGTTAAGTCACATAAAAACAGGAAGGCCCTGGACTTACTTGCTGTATGACTGGACCTATTAAGGTGTGGGAAAAAAAAAAGTCAAATCAGAATGTGAGTCCCCAGCAAAGGAAGCGTGAGATAGGAAGATGAGAGAAGAAGAATTGCAGAATTATTTTTAAAAAATTAATCAAGAAGAAAGTACTCTTTCTAGGAAAACCAGTATCTGGTCTGGTGGACTATTATTTTAGAAGATATTAGATTATCTATTAAATCTAACTAGTTGGCCTTCCTTTTGCTATTGTGTCTATCAGGTAGGTATTAGGTCTCAATTGACTTTACATGTATCCAACTAGCTTAAAGAGAGATAGTATATCAATCATACCATCATTATATCACTTATTGTAAAATAATTACATAGGTATTTTTTTTTAAAGATTTTGCTTATTCACGGGAGACACAGCGAGAGAGGCAGAGAGAGAAGCAGACTCCCTGCAAGGAGCCCGATGTGGGACTGGATCGCCCTGAGCCAAAGGCAGACACTCAACCTCTGAGCCACCCAGACATCCCAATTACGTAGGTATTTTATTTGGAGTATATATGTATATTCAGATATACATATATATATCTGAATTCATGGAGACGATATCATGAGCAAATAATACCCAACCTCTACTTATTTACTTGACCATTTATTATCATTAAGGACTACTATAGATCTTTTATTTCTATCTTTTTTTTTCTGAATGAATTCATTAAAAATCTCTAAGGCTTTGTAAGCAGACTTTGTGGTTGACATGATTAAGAGCTGAGGGCAACAGTCTATAGCTAAGGTAATTTAATGTTGTTGCCATATTAGCCACTCAGATTTTTCCCAAGCAATAGTCAATGTCATGGTGTTTTTTCTATTTCCAAACTGCTGCGGACTAAAATGCAAAATTATGTTAGTGGATGGGGAACAAAGAGAACTCTGAGGCAGTTTAGTCTATAATCAGCGAAAGACCTTAGAAATATATTGCAGAAAAAAAAGAAATATATTGTAGAAATATTATTTGAATAGAGGAATAAGGAACACCCTGATAACGCTTTAAGTGGCAAATGACTATTACATAGAAGGACAGATTAATTGGGTAGCACAGAGAGAAAAGCAGAAAAGAGAGATTAGGAGGCAATGAGTAAAGTATACATAATCAAATTTGATGAATGCTCTGAACTCAGCTAGAAATAATGCATACAAACCAGATGCATATTCTATCATTGCATTCACAACCCCTCCCCCTCCAAATATACCCAAGGAATATTGATTGCATCTGAAAACAAAAACAAAAACAAACGCTCCAACCTGCCCATGTTTACTAAAAGAAAGAAGCTGTTATTAATAAGCTCTCCAAAAGAGAGTGGAGGGACCTTTGGATGGCTCAGTGGCCCAGCGCCTGCCTTCAGCCCAAGGCATGATCCCAGGGTCCTGGGATCGAGTTCCCCATCGGGGTCCCTGTGGGGAGCCTGCTTCTCCTTCTCCCTGTGTCTCTGCCTCTCTGTGTCTCTCATGAATAAATAAATAAAAATCTTAAAAAAAGAGAGAGAGAGAAAGAGAGAGTAGAGAAACAGGTAGTTGTAAATTACTTCACAGTGTTGTAATTCAGTATGTTTCAAAGGTAGATAATGTCTTCTAATTACAAAATGATGGCTGGCAAGTTAAAATACCTCCTTGCCATTTTTTTTGGTCTCTCTCAGACAGATTATTCTATTCCATATGAATGAAATTATTGCTTCTTTAGCAATAATAATACAATTTATTTCATAATTATAATTCTTATTTTTAAAATTTAAATACACTAAAAATTTGCTAAGCTTCTGGCTTCAGGCTTATTTTTAAGCCAACCAGGACAGATTCAAAACATGGTAACTTTTGTGCCTGTTACCTAAGAGTTTTTTTTAGTAAATAGACTTTTGATCTTTTTTTAAGATTTTATTTATTTGAGAGAGAAAAAGAGAGCACAAGCAGAGGGAGGGGTGGGGGAGAGGAGAGGCAGACTCTCCACTGAGCAGGGAGCTGGATGTAGGGCTCCATCCTAGGACCCTGAGATCATGACCTGAGCAGAAGGCAAATGCTTAGCCAACTGAGCTACCCAGGCGCCCTTATTTTGATCTTTCATATAACTTTTATTGGGCAAAATATAACTTCAAAAATGTGTGTGCTATTGGTATCCACTTTAAGTAGTAGTAATGTATAATGAAATATGTTACTAAAAGCCGTTAGAAACGTTTATATTTTACTGTTTTGTTGTATTTTAAAGAGATAGAGAAATTTAAGAAAAATTGCTCTCAAAGCGTACAACTACTCTCACAAGTAAAGTTGTGAAGTACCTCAAAAAGTATTTACATTAAAAAAAAAGTATTTACATTTTATGTTATGGAACAGGCCACTCTGAAGCATTCCTCGACAGTCTATCATTTGTTTGCCTTTTCTGAGACGACTGAATCCAGGCAGGAAAACACATATTTGATATCTACAGAGATAAATATTAGATGTTTTATTAAACATGACTAATCACAGTATTAAACATGCTCCTTCTTATTGCCACAATTACTATCATTACTAGACATGTTCCAAAATTAATACTAAATAAGATTTACAAATTAAAAAAAAACTCACTGAAAAATATAACATTGCATGTCTAAACCCCTCTCTTTCATTATGATAGATAACCATTGTTGTATTTGTCTTATTATGAATTTTTAATTATAGCTAAAAGTAATTAAGGAGAAAAAGTTACATTGTCAGACGCTTTTTTTAGTGGGAAAAAAATCCCAAAGATACCCAATGAACGAATGCTTATAGTTGAAACATTACATGGAAATTGGCCTCTAAAAATAAATTCATTAAAATTTTAAAAGAAATTTTATCTTTGGTGCCTGATACAAGCAATGGTGGAATAACAGGGAAAATAAAACTGTCTTTATTTGCAGACAACATGATTTGTTATGGGAGAAAATTTCAAAGCATCTACAAAAAGCTATTAGACCTAATGCAGGACTTTTTTTCAACTTCCACTATACAAGGTCAATATACCAAAGTCAGTTGTGTTTCTACACATTGACAATTAGAATTTGCATTAAAGTACACTTAGAATAGTTCCCCAAATATTAAATGATTAGGTTTAAAGCTGACAAAATATATTCAACTCTTGTATGATGAAAACAACAAAATACCTCTAAAGAGATCCCTGAAGACCTAAACAAATTTTGGTGATAATATTGTGCCAGTTTAAAAAAGAAACTAAATATATATAGATATTAGTTCTTCTGATGTGGACTTGTAGATTTAATGTGATTCCAAACAAAATACCAACAGAATTTTTTTGCAGAAATTGACAAGTTTGTTTTGAATTTGTGCTATAGAATTTGTGGGGTTTTGTGGGGGGTTTCTTTTTGTTTTCATTTTCAAAAACTACCATACCATGTACTTTATATATATAAGGATATATATGATATATATGATATATTCCAACATTTCTAGTTATTTTTAGAAGTATCTAATAACTACCATAAATAGTAGAAGAAAAATCATACTTCTAAACATTATAATAGTCTTCAGCTTTTTCTTTTTAATAAACAACAGAAATGGCTTTTAGGAAAACAAAAATTTAAATTTATATACTTTTTTAAAATAATAGGTATGCAGATATTCTTGAATCCCTCTGTTACCTTTAAAAAAACTTTTTTTTTTGGGCTTACCTGGCCCATTTTATTCCCCAAATCTCTCATGTAAAGCATAGTGTAAAACATAATCATAAATTTTGTCAAAGCTAAATCAAAGTGATGAGATTGTTTGGAGTTTATAGTATAATGCAAATATAGATATGGTATGTAGATTGTCCCAAACAATATATGAATATTTCCTAAAAGCTTCTTTGTTGTATGTATATATATATATATATATATATACACAACATATATATGGTATATACGTATGTATATATACATACATACATATATATGGTAGGCGGGCTTTTTTTTTTTAATTTAAATTCAATTTGCCAACATATAGTATACCCAGTGCTCATCCCATCAAGTGCCTTTTAGATACTTTTGATTTACTGAAAAAGTTAAAAGTTATTTTATTTATTTAAAGATTATTTTATTTTAGAGAGAGCAAAGATATACAAGTCATATTAATGGTTTTTAATTTGTTTCACAATACAATACAGAAATATAAAATGCAAATTATTTTGTTAAAATGTGCTGTTTAAATTTTAGATATTTTTTACAGAAGGTTTATACAAAGTTTTATATAAAGGGATACTCATCTTACACTTATATTATGTCATCACTATTTATCATCCTCAGATGGATCCTTTATCAAATATTGTAATTACTCCTTTGAGTATTTACTATCATCTTTCTGAGTAACAATTTTATGTAGCTACTCACTATTTCTTCAATTTTACACATTATTTTTTATTTTTAATTATTGACAATAAGGAGGTTGCAAAAATTCTTCAATTCATTCCTTCAATACATTTATGACATAATTTTTGGTAAATTGAAATTCTGAGTATATTTATGTAATATGTAAATATTACTGATAGCAGAGCCATGTAGTGTACTATTATAACATTTCATTCCTTATACATCTTTTTGTTTTCTTTGATATTATTAACTCTTTTCTTGATTGGTCAGCATTTCTCCATTATTTACCTTTTGGAAGTTTTGTTCTAATTAGTGGAAATTTCTCTCAATCTTTTCTCCCTAATTTCTCCTAAGCCCTGTGTGGTTCTGTCACATGCAGTATATCTGCAACATCCAGCAGCCTTGACAGCCTAAATGTTCCCCAAATCCTCTGTAGTATTTTCTATGTTTCCTGCCACAAAATATTGTTCTGTACTATGATACCTCCATTCAGAAAGAAGTATGATGCAAAATGGGAAGTTAAATATATCGTTGAAGCCATGGATGGAAATAAATGGTGTGAAATAGAAATTGTTATATGTGTTTAACATACACATGGGAACTCACTTTTCAAAGTAGATTACTTGGACATAAATTTGCATGATTTATGACTAAGTTGAAAGGACCTGTAGGACAAAACGATGGGTTATACAAGAGGAAGTGAGTTCAGTGAAGACATATTGAAAATGATAGATTTGTCAAACCATTGCTGAGATATAGTTTAAAATTTTTTCTGGTTTTAAGTGTTAGAGTAATAAAAATAATTTGAAAATTTAGATAAAGAATAGTTGAGTGTTGCATTTTTGTCTGGCAACACACATTTGTACCAATCATCTTAAATTATCAACTATAACTTCAAATTTAATATTCTCTGCATAACTGTCAACATGGTCAAATTCCAAAAACAGGTTGTGAAATGTAAGGATAAAGGAAAGGTCACTGAAGGTAAAAAAAAAGATCATAAACTCATTGCTGACTTTCATGGAAGTGGCAGAGGCAGAAGCATGAGTATAAAAGACTTAGACATTAGTTATATATTAACTTACTAACCTTTTTTTACTCTTCCTTAAAAAATAGTACTGTAGAAATCGGTTATTGGGAATCTAATAACTACTTGGTATGTCATAAAGTTATGTTGAATTTAGAGATTGATTTAAAAGAATTAATAGTGTATATCCCTCTTGAGTCATATAAATTAAAAACTCCTTGGCTCTGAGAACAGGACTTATATAAGGATATGTGCATTTTAATTCTACATACTAAACACACTTTATGACTTCCTAGGATGCCAGAGAGTCAGAGTTCATGTGAAGGATGAAGGAGAAAGAGAAACAAGAACAAAGTACTATAAAGAGAAAGGATGGTAATGTTTGGCCTAGAGTGGAATATCAAGAAGTATAGGGTGAGGAGGGGGAAGGCTGAATCCTAATGAGCCCAAATTCTTCCAAGGGAGGCATATATACCCTCAGGAACTATAGGAGGCCCATGCTCTTCTGCACATCAGAACTCTTCCAATAGTTTATAGTTAAGATATGACAAGATGGTAGACTTGTCCTCATATTCTAGATGGCGTTATAGGAAACACAAATAAAAATAAGGTATAAGGTTAGTAACTCAAAGGCTGAGCAGAGTAGAATTGCAGTGCATAAGGAAAAAAAATATTAAGCTGAACTTGGCAGATTAGAGGCAGGAAGACAGATTTTAAAATTATGATTTAATAGGTTTTATGGTGAGAGAGAAGTGTTCCATACTGACTTCATGCAGAGTTTGATGCTCTCTCTCACATTATAAAGGGCTTTAGAATATTTGAATTCTATTATTTCCCTTCTTTCTTGTACATTATTGTTGTATCTAGAAATTTAAAATACTACTTATATATATATACAATATTTTACATATTTTCTAGGCATTACTATTATTGCTTTTAAACTTTTTAATATAGTCTAAAAATCAGTATCTAGGTTGTTTTTTAATTGTTCGTTTTGCTTTTTAAGCAAATTGCATAAATATTATCTAAAACCTAATATTTCTTATAGTATATTGAGGTCAGCAGAGCTTTCAACACAGAGACAATGTTAAAAATAGTGGTTTTTTTGTTCTGGTTTGGTTTGGCAGGAAACATAACTTTTTAAATTTTGTTTTTTAAGTTGTGAGAATAGTTTGAGAAATTCTCCTTACTTTTTATCAAAACTAAATGATTGTTTATCTTTGCCAATTTACTTTATTCTCTTTTTCCCACATGTGTTCTGGCTTATGTGTGTTTATGTATGTAGCCTCTGGGGCTCTATCTGAAATTTTACCTTCTCAGATTCTATATTGATAATTTTGTATTATTTTCTCAGTTCTTCAGGGGTTTAATCCAGTGTATTTAATTATTTTCACTTGGAGGGTTGATCCAAACCATTATGCTTACATCACTAGAAATATAATTTTATAAGAATATTATTTATTTTCTTTGGCATCAATAATAATCCCATTTATAAACAGCTATGTAATTAAATAAATATAAATAATACTACCATCCAAATGACATTTAAGAGGACAATAGTACTGTTATATTGTTTGATAAGCATAATTATGTTAGGGACAAGTAATATTTGAAATAGGATAAAGCAAAATATATGATAAAAGTATAAAATATTAAGACAGATAATTAACTCTCTGAATTATTTGAAAAACAAGTCTATATTTTTCCTCTTCTAATCACATTTTACAGCAAACTTAATTACAGTGAGTTTGGTTTCTTCATTTTTCTCACAATCTCTCGTCCAAAAACTATTATAAAATTAGTCATAAATTCCACTTTATTTAAAAATTTAAGTTTCTTTGCAACATACTGGTTCATTATATAATTGATTATTAATGTTCTTAATAGGTTATGCAGTATTAAGTTAATTTCACTTAAGATCAAAGTAAGAAAGAAGAAAACACTTTCTGGTTGAAGAAGCATTTTCTAAGAAGCACACAGGCCCCTCCATTATATGGAAATTGTAGACTGACTCAATTCTCATTTCCGGTTTTAGGGGATGATTTTAGATATCACAAATATGCTTAACTATCCATTACTTACATTTTCTCAAAAGCCTCTTTTGATCTTATTATGTGAGATAATTTTTTTCGTAGGGTAGAAAACAATAATAATGATTTAACATGGCCAGATTCTGTAATCTAATGGTACCACGAGTTTTTTCTTGCAGTTTGACTCAAGATGTGACTCCTGGTTAATTACTGCAGACCTTAAAATATTAGCACTTTCTAGTGTGAAAGGAGAGCCTAGTTACCCACAGTTCATTAATGCTACTAATGTGGGTTTTCCCCAAAAATGTTGAATCTTACAATAATTTGGTATAGTTTAAATGCTCCCTGTGTGAATTAACTTTAACCTCACATTTAATTTTTCCATAGCAGTAGTTTCCATTGAATGACATTATAAATGGAAAAACATTGTGATAGATTTTCTAAGAGTCATTTACAAGCATAATGGAATCATGAGTAGTGAGTGTCAGTGTACTCCATTTTTATTTTGTAATAACTTGTAACTTAATTTGTTGATGTAGGTGATACCATAGCACTCAGTATATTGTAACAATTATTATTTATTTGGTTCACTCTGGATCTGAGAATGTAATTGGTGTAATACAGAGTCAATTTCTCTCCTTTCTTATCATTTCTGAATATTTGTTAACTGAATTCTAGTAACATTCCTACCCAGAAGCCCTCCATTCCTATCAAGGCATCAAGTGATGGTGCTAAAACTGATTATGTACTCAGATCTGGAGCTCGGTGGAGCCAATCACTTCATGTACCCCCTTTGCCACATTTGTTGGTTCAGTGGTGGACATGTGATACAAATCAAACAATTACCCTGAATCTCAGGATTTGTTCTGTGTGTGCTAGGAGAAAGAGTCTCTCATTCTGTCAAGCATGAAGGATGAAGTGTGTACGACAGTGAGCTGTTAACAGAAATATTGGGATCATGAATTCTTAGTTATAGCAGTAATTAATCTGTGGAGATTAGAAAAGGAAAAAAAAAGTTCCTTCTTAACAATATTGATTTAATAATAAAAGTACTCTGGAGTCAGATTTTGACCTCTCTAATTCTCAATTGCATTACACAAGTCAACCACGTTTTTTTTTTTTTTTTTAATTAAGATACATCTAAAAATAAATGCATGGCACAATAAATTATCACCTATGGAAACACTATCCAGGTCAAGAAATGTAATGTCATCAGTACCTTCAAAACTCATTGATACTCCCTGTCAGTCTCTATCCTTCACTTTCTGCACAGAAGCAAACAATAAATTGGATTTTCACAAGTTACTGGTTTTGCCTGTTTATAAATTCATGTACTCTGCATTCACTTGTAGTTAGCTTCTTTCTCTTAAAATTATGCTTATAAAAGTTGTCCATATAACAAAAATTCATTTATTTTCATTGTAGAGTATTCCATTTCTGGCTATAACAAACTGATGTATTCATTCTTCTGTCTATCTGTAGATGACCTCTTATTACTAAATATGTCATACATATATTACCTCCTTATGGTTTTGTGAGTCTATTTTTTCATTCTCTTAAGTTTTCTCATGAAGAATAGTGTTCATAATTTTTAGAAGTCTAATCTATTACTTTCTTTCTTTCTTTTCTTTCTTTTTTTTTTTTTTTAAGCAGTTAGTCTTTCTGGGTTCCTTTAAGTAATCTTTTTTTATTCTCAGGTCATGAAGATAATATCTAAAAATCAGCTCCGAAAGGGTGTTTTTTTTTTTTTTTTTTTTACTTTTCTTATTTAGTTCTCAGTCTTGCTAAAATATTTTTTCATACAATGTGCTGTAACAGTCATTGCTATTTGTTTTTACCCATATGGATATCCCACTGATTTAGCAACATTCACTGAAAAGTTTCTTTTTCCTTTTTCTTTTCTTTTTTTTCCCCTTGGCTGTCTACCTTTGTTATATATCTGATGTCTTCATATGCATAGGTCTGTTTGGATTCTATTTTATTTCATCATTCCTTAGTCTTTTCGGAGCCAATGTGACAGTAAATTAAGTTTAACAACCATAACTTTAGGGATCCCTGGGTGGCGCAGTGGTTTGGTGCCTGCCTTTGGCTCAGGGCGCGATCCTGGAGACCCGGGATGGAGTCTCATGTCGGGCTCCTGGTGCATGGAGCCTGCTTCTTTCTCTGCCTGCTTCTCTCTCTGCCTGTGTCTCTGCCTCTCTCTCTCTCTCTCTGTGACTCTCGTAAATAAATAATAAAAAAAAACAACCATAACTTTATAATAAATTCCAGTATCTAATAATGAAAACTTCCCAATTTTTCTTCTTCTTCTCTGAGTATCTTCAATATTAATAAACCTGTAAATTTAACAAAATTTTGCTGGAGTTCTTCCCATTCTAATACATTATTAATCAAGTACCAGAATCTCCTGCATCCTGTTGTCTAGGTAAAGCAGACAATCCTACTCAATCTCAGCACAGGAACATCTCTAGATAGGCACCTGGTACTTACCATGAGTCTGAGGCAGTAACCTCCTAAGATTCAAAATTATTGTTCTAGTACCAGAATTTGTAATTAAAAAAAAATCTAAAATGCAGTAACATTTGGTTTCTCTTAATTGGTTTTGTATTGAAAAATAAAACTTGCATTATTTTTGTTTGTTTCAAGTTTTTATTTAAATTCTGATCAGTTATTGTATAGTGTTATATTAGTTTCAGGAGGAGAATTTAGTAATTCATCACTTACATACAACACTGTATGCTGATCACAAGTGCCCTCCTTAATACCCATCACCTAGTTAGCCCATACTCCCATCTACCTCCCCTCCAGAAAACCTCAGTTTGCTCTCTATAGTTAAGAGTTTCTTATAGTTTGCCTTCTTCTATTTTTTCGCCTTCCTCTATGTTCATCTGTTTTGTTTCTTCAATTCCACAGATGAGTGAAATTATATGGTATTTGCCTTTCTCTGACTGACTTCTTTCACTTAGCATAATAAGCTCTAGATCCTTCCAACTCATTGCAAATAGCAAGATTTCATTCTTTTTGATGGTTGAATATTATTCCATTGTGTATGTACACCATTTGTTTATCCATTCATCAGGCAGTGGACATCTGGGCTCTTTCCATAATTTGACTATTGTTAATAATGCTTTTATAAACATCAGGGTGAATGTGTCCCTTTGAATCCGTATTTTTCTATCCTTTGGGTAAGTATCTAGTAGTACAATTGTGGGGTCATAGGGTAATTCTATTTTTAACTTTTTGCAGAACTTCCATAGTTCAGAGTGGCTATACTAGTTTGCATTCCTATCAATAGTGTAGGAGAGTATTCCTATCTCTGCATCCTTGCCAACACTTCTTGTTTCCATGTGTTATTAATTTTAGCCACTCTGATAGGTGTGAGGTGGTATCTCATTGTGGTGGTGATTTGTATTTCCTTATGATGAGTGATGTTGATCATCTTTTCATATGTCTGTTGGCCATCTGTGTGTATTTTTTTGAAAAATGTCTAATCATGTCTTCTGCCCATTTCTTAACTGGATTGTTTGTTTTTTGGGTGTTGAGTTTGATAAGTTCTTTATAGATTTTGACTTGCCAGCCCTGCCACATGCAAGGTTACCAGAATACAAATACCAGAATACAGAGTTAGCCTTTGTAAATAGCTGGCCAGTGAGGAACATATAATTCGTTCTTTTTGGAAACATGCGAACAAATGTTTGTGTCCTCTTCAAGCCAAGGCACTTCAGAAGGAAGTCTTCTCTCCCTGTGCTTTTTTTCCCTCTCCGCTGGCTGAATACAGGTAACAACTAAGCTCAGTGATTCTGGAGTCACCATTTGCAGGAGGCCCCCTACAATCCAGGACCACCTATCACCAAACCAATTCTAGATAACTTTTAGTGCTAATAAAGTCTATTTTACTGTTCTGTTGGCTGACTTTTTGAGATGGATATTTTGTTGACTAATTTTCAGCCTTTCTTTTACTTTTGTTAATACAGGCATTTGAAACCAATGTTGGATTATTTTGCTGTTTTTCAGAAGTTACAATATGTAATATTGTCATGATTTTTTTAGTTTTAAACATTTTCTAATTTCTTGTGGCTTTTCTATTTGACTTGTGGCTTATTACAGGAGATAATCCACACTATACACACATTTCTTATTCTATTTTTTAACATACAATTTCAATTGTATTATGGTAAAGGAGTTTGTTCTATAACGTGTAAATCCTAACTTTGCTCAGGTAATTCTCACAAATGTTCCATGTGCCCTGTAATTGTTGGTTTTACAGTTTTATATATATTAAGAGATCAACAATTTTCACTTAATTCTTCAAACTTGCTATAATACTTTGGTATATTTAAATTAGACTGACCTGATTATTAAGAGATGTGATAACCTTTTTAATTTTGATGAATTTGTCTACTACTTTATGTATAAAATAAAAATACTATTTTACTTTTTCAAGTATGTTAACTATAATCATTATGCTTAGTTATTCAGAACTTATTCATCTTCAAACTGCAAGTTTACACCCTTTGACCAATATCTCCCCATTTTCCCCACTCCTAACCCCTGAAAACCACCATTCTACTCTATTTCTTGAAGTTTGACTTAATAGATTCTAGATATAAGTGATACATGTAATATTGGTCTTTCTGTGCTTTGACTTATTTCACTTAGCATCATGTATTCCAAGTTCACCTATATTTTTGCAAAGGAGATGAGTTCCTTTTTTTATAAGAAATAAGTTCTGGGAATCTAATGGATAGCATGTTGACTATAATTAATAATACTATATTGTATGCTTGAAATTTGTTAAGACAATAGATCATAAGTGTAGTTTTCACAGAAATACACACAAAGATAACTATGCTAGGTGATGGATGCTCAATTAGCTTGATTGTAGTAATCATTTCACAGTGTATATGTTTATTAAATCATACATTGTACATCTTAAAAAACAAAAATGAAATGATTGTGCTTTTAGCTAGTGTTTTTTCTTTTGTATTGAATTACTATTCAACCAGAAGTTCTTTAAGTTAGTTAATCTGTATGTCTATGTCTATTTTTATTTTTTGAGAACTAATTTGAGAATTATTTCTTCTGAAACTGATTTGTAATTGTTTCTGTCAAGAACTTTGGGTCATCAGTGTAGTTATATTAAAAAACATATTGGACAACTTTTTTGGACCACAGAAATGATATGAATTTAGTGTAATAACACAGGTTATATAGCTGGTTTGTATTGACAATTTCTTAGGAAATATATTTTTTTAACTTTTTTTTTTCATTTCTAAGTCAGTGCCAAAGATAGAATTCTAGGGGCACCTGGATGGCTCAGTCAGTTAAGCTTCTGCCTTCAGTTTGGTCATTATCCCAGAGACCTGAGATCAAGCCCCGTATCAGGCTCCCTGCTCAGTGGGGAGCCTGCTTCTCACTCTCCCTCTGCCCCTTCTCCAGCTCATACTCTCTCTTACTCACTCTCTCTCAATTAAATAAATAAATAAAATCTTAAAAAAAAAAAAGAATTCTACTGATCTATCAATGGTTGGGGGAGTGGAGACAAGAGGTTATAAAAGGAGTAAATTCAAATTTGTTGGAGAAGCAGGGGTGGCGGAGTCTTGGGGGTTTCCTGTTAGTTTTCTGACTATGCATGGGTCTTGAGATTTGTCTGCTAGCCCCCAAGGCTCGAGACATTGAGCCTGAACTATTCATGAGTTCACTATATTTGACAAATGCTTTCAAGGTGAACATCAGCTTCACAGTGTATTTTCTATCTTTGAATTATAGCTTTCATTTAGACTTTAGCCTTGATATTCCTTACATTTTTTTACTAGTTCACAGATGCATTTAAAAAGTTATTTCTTAACATTTCCGTTTTCATTTACATTTGTTTTTAATAGCAATCTGAACCATAGTGCTAGAAATAAAGAGATACTATGTCTTTTTTTTTTTAGATTTTATTTATTATTCATGAGAGACATACAGTGAGAGGCAGAAACACAGACAGAGGGAGAAGCAGGCTCCATGCAGGGAGCTCAATGTGGGACTCGATCCCAGGACCAGGATCATGCCCTGAGCCAAAGGCAGACATTCAACCACTGAGTCATCCTGGTATCCCAACTATGTCTAATAGTATACAGATTTTTCAGATTATATATTATCTTTTATCTGTTTCATCTACATAGCATCTAATGGCAAAAATGCAATTTTTGCTAATGTTTTACTGAAATTTTAATTATTTTAATTTTACTGCATAATGTCCTTGTATAGTGATAGTGTATACTAGACTCTGGAATACAACATAATTGTCCTCATGAAATGTCAATCTAGTATGAAAAATCCACCTTTGTGCAGGAAAATATAATAAAGGAAATATAAGGGGTGCCTGCATGGCTCAGTAAGCTAAGCTTCTGCCTTCATTACAGGTCATGATCCCAGGGTCCTGGGACCAAGCCACAAGGTCTTCCAGCTCAGTGGGGAGCCTGCTTCTTCCTCTTCCTCTGCCCCTCACCGCCATTTGTGCCTTCTGTCTCTCTTGCTCTGCTCTCACTCAAATAAATAAAATCTTAAAAAATAAAGGAAATATTAGTACATATCTATTTTATCTTTTTAAGATATTATTTGTTTATTTGACAGAGCGAGCACAAGCAGGAGAAAGTGGGAGAGGGAGAGGTAGGAAGCTTCCTGCTGAGGAGGAAGCCAGATGTGGTGCCCCATCACCGGACACGAGGATCATGACCTGAGCCACCTAAGGCAAACACTTAACTGACTGAGCCACCCAGGTGCCCCAATTCATAGCTATTTATTTATTTATTTATTTATTTATTTATTTATTTAAAGATTTTATTTATTTATTCATGAGAGACATATATATATATATAGAGAGAGAGAGAGAGAGGCAGAGACTTAGGCAGAGGGAGAAGCGGGCTTCCTGCAAGGAGCCCGATGTGGGACTCGATCCCAGACCCGGGATCACGACCTGAGCCAAAGCCAGATGCTTAACTGCTGAGCCACCCAGGGGTCCCCATATCTATTTTAGATAGTGACTTAGCTAATGCATTAACCATTAAAAATTTTTGCCTTTTCTCAGAAAATATTTTAATATAAACTTTATAATATATAAAGTGTACAATAAAAATACACAAAAATAAGCATAGTAGGAATTCTGATAAAATAAATCCCATATCTTTATCATGGTCTATGTGGCTCTCCCTGCTTTGTCCCTGTCCATCTTTGAAACAGTATTCCTTTGATTGCTCTACTATCTTCTTCTCTTAATAATCGTCATGTGGATCCTGGTACTAAATATGTTCTTGCCAATTGAAGTTGGTCGTTTTATGAACATAGTGCAGTGTAAACATCTAATTCTTATTACAACAAGAATTTATTAAGCACCTTTCTGCTAATCACTAGTAAATGGTATTATCCTGAACAGGAGGGACAGTGAAGCACATATGAAATGCAAATCTATATATATATAAGGAAAAAGTTAAAATGAATAATATAAGTATACCCCCAAACATAAAATAATTTATATTTGCCAAAGTACAAAAAAGAGGTAATACCAGGGACTTTGAAAATTATTTTTGGTTTGTTTTTCTCTTTTTCTTTGTTCTTTTGTTTCATTTCTTAAATTCCATATGTGAGTGAAATCATGGTATTTGTCTTTCTCTGACTGCCTTAATACTTAGGATTATACTCTCTAGATCCATCTATGTTGCAGGTGGCAAGATTTCATTCTTTTACTGTGTAGCCATTGTGGAAAACAGTATGGAAGGTCCTCAAGAAGTTAAATGAGAACTATGCTAGGATCCAGCATTCGCACTACTGGGTATTTACACAAAGAACACTAAAACACTAACTCGAAGGGATACATACACCCCTATGTTTATAGCAGCATTATTTACAATAGCCAAATTATGGAACAGCTGAAGTCATTGATTGATGAATGGGTAAAGAAGATGTGGTATCAAGAGACACCTGGGTGGCTCAGTGGCTGAGCGTCTGCCTTTGACTTAGGGTGTGATCCCAGAGTCCTGGGATTGAGTCCACATCAGGCTTCTTGCATGGAGCCTGCCTCTCCCTCTGCCTATGCCTCTGCCTCTCTATATCTGTGTGTCTCTCATGAATAAATAAATAAAAATCCTTAAAAAAATGAAAAAAGAAGATGTGCTATAGATAAATATATGATAGATGATAGATAGATAGATAGATAAATAGATAGATAGATAGATAATTACTCAGCCATAAAAAAAGAATGAAATCTTGCTATTTGCAATGACATGGATGCAGCTAGAGTGCATTATGTTAAGTAAAATAAGCCAATCAGAGAAAGACAAATACTGTATGATTTTGCTCATATGTGGAACTTAAGAAGCAAAACAAGTGAGAAAAGGAAAAAAAAAGAGAAGAGAAAGATAAACTCTGAAACAGACTCTTAATTATAGTGAACAAATTAATGGTTACCAGAGGGAGGTGAGTGAGGAGATGGGTTAAATAGGGGATGGGGATTAAGGAGCCCACTTGCTGTGATGAGCACTGGGTGTTGTATGGAAATGTTGAATTACCATATTGTACACCTGAAATCAATATAACACTGTATGTTCACTAAGTGGATTTAAAATAAAAACTTTAAAAAATTAAAAATAGAATTACCGTATGATCCAGTAATTCAACTACTGGGTATTCATCCAAAGAATATGAAACATGAATTTGAAATGATACATGCACTCCTATGCTTATTGCAGCATTACTTACAACCACCAAATTCTTTCCAGTTTGTGATGGAAGTGTAGTGTTATTAGGACCACGGGGAGTAAATTCTAAGGGTCTCATTCCACTGCTTGCTTAAAGGGGGCGGGGGGAGAAATCGTGACTACAACAAAAAATAAAAATAAAAACAAAGGGCTTAGTGGTCAAGTGACAACAGATGTATTTATCTTGGAATAGAGTATGCTACAACAGATAGGGAGGTCATAGTGGGCCAACCATTAACTCCTATCCAATCAGAATCTTTTATTTTTTTTTTCTCTTCTATTCCACTTTCTAAAAAGTGAAGCTGAAATATTGAGATAGTCATTAGTGAACTAAAAAAGAGAAGATTGTATAGAGAAAAGCATAGTGCAATCTATTCAATAATCATAGTTCACCCTTGAAGAACACAGGGGTTTTGGGTGCCAAAAGTAGAAAATCCACATATCACTTCTGACTCCCCCAGATTTAGCTACTATGTTCTGAATGATAGATGTATTTGTGATTTGTACTTCATAACTGATCACTTAGATCTGCAGGTATGGAGGCAGGCTAAAGAAAGTTGTTTGTGAGACTCATGCTTTGTGAGTAACCTTGGGAGCCTGGTTTTTGAAGTATATTATCTGGCCTCCAAGTCAGTGACAAATCTTGTTCCATGTTCCCTCTTCCTCTGGGCTGGGCTGGACTCCCCTCAATGGAATCTCAGAGGGGAAGCAGACACACATAGCCCAGGCTCCTTGAAAAAAATGGAAACATGCTAACATGGAAATGCAGCTTGCTCCAAACTGCACCTAGGTAAACAAATGTTTAATTTCAAACCCTGTAATTTGCCCTATAAATATAGTTATGGAGATGATCAATTGGAAGTCTCACCTGAGGGATGGATACTCTGCCCAGGACTCTCAATCAGGACTCCAGCCCGGCTGTTCCCATGGGGGTTCCTCAGTAGATGAGGTTGGATGTTGTACCAATTTGATGTAACTTTGCCTTATTCTCATTTATTGCCTACTATTCACTATGAAGGGAATACCTTTCCTCTTCTGTTTCTGTAAGGTTTCTATAATAGTAATATTTTCTTTCCTTTTTGAAACTGAAACATAGCTGTTGGGAATCTTTAGTGCAGAACATATTAATAGCTTTTTGATGACCAGAAGCCTTACTGATAATGTAAACAGTCAATTAATACATATTTTGGCATGTTTTATGTATTATTTCTTACAATAAGTAAGCTAGAAAAAATAAAATATTGAGGAGATTGTAAGGAAGACAAAATATGTGAACAAGATTCTACTATAAAAAAATCTAGGGGATCCTTGGGTGGCGCAGCGGTTTAGTGCCTGCCTTTGGCCCAGGGCGCAATCCTGGAGACCCGGGATCGATCCCGCGTCAGGCTCCCGGTGCATGGAGCCTGCTTCTCCCTCTGCCTGTGTCTCTGCCTCTCTCTCTCTGTCTCTCTGTGACTATCATAAATAAATAAAATTTTTAAAAAATCTACATGTAAGTCCACCTGCACAGTTCAAACCCATGTTGTTCAAGAATCAACTGTATAATTGATTTTCTCAGGTACTTGTCTCTTCACTGAAGTGACTGTCCTAGCCCCCAAACTTTGGAGTTCTTTATCTCAGCACAGGATATAATTCCAAGGGAGCTGGCCTCAAGCACAGTTTCAAACAATTAGAGAAACAGGCAAAAATAAACAGCAAAGCAAGATACAGGACTAACTTTTATCACTGTATCAGTCAACTTCAAATACTAAGAATTAAAATCTATGTGAAACAAGGAACTGAAAAAAAAAGAACAGTAAGATATATCTACCTTATTTGGGAGGTAAATACCAAGTTTTGGAGAAATTAGTACTGTCATAAAATCAAAGTAAACATTTTATAAGCCAAAAGTTATATCGCCCACAATATACAATTCAGATATACTGAAATATGATTTGGTATACTTATACCTGCTAAACAAGGCAGCATAGATTTATTTTTCCTTGCTCTTCCCCTTCTCAATACAACTAAATACCTTGGGATTATTACATTAACAATGATGAAGGATTCTGAAAGACCTCAGACTACCTTGGAACCCAGGACTTGAGAAACTACAATAAAGTGAGTTCTCTGGGTTTTCTTTTTATCTTTTATACCTCTGGACTAGGTGTTGGAGAGGCCTATAACACTAAACCACTATAAGGCATAGTGAAACAACAATAAAACAGGCAAATACACAAGAAAAACCTATCCTTTCTGGTTAAAGGACCTGAAAAGCAGAAGTCAACAGAAACCTAGTAGAGAGCTCCAACTCTGACATAACAGCTGGCTGCTGCTGCTGATCTGATCCACTAGTAGTAGTGATAGCAAAGACCAAATCCTTTCTGGGCATTTGGCCTGCCTATAGCAGAGGGTGCATTGAAGTGGCCATCGCAGGCCAAGTTTCATAACCTAAGCCCAGTGAGTGGACCTAAAGTGATTTATTAGCAGCTGTGACAACAAAATCCTACTGGGCCACCCAAGACCTGGCTCATCAACTGGGATACCATTGGTAGGCAGCCTGATTCTCTGACTGTGGCAGCAGCAAAGCTGTGCATCTCTTTGTCCTCTACACAGTGGCATAGACACACAAGCCCAGTAGCTTTGTCCATATCTCTCAGGTGTTGCTTGAGAGAAAGAAGCTCATTGAAGTTCCTTCTATCTCTATAGATGGTTCCAGCAAGGCCATTTTCAGCAGAAATCCCAGAAGCACCAGACAAATGAAATGAAGCAGAACAGTACTTGCCATAGGAGAAACCTAAAGAGTCATTGGAACTATAGCCCACAAAACTGGTCAGACCTACATGCTGAATCTTAACAGAGCAACTTCCTGCTAGCATAGACTATTCAGATAGGATCAAGATTCTCCTAATAGAAGAACTCAAATGTTCAAGGTATAATTGAAGATCATTTGTCATTGGAAGAGTAAAGAAAACATCAATTTGAGTGAGAAAGACCATAAGCTGACATGAATAGCAAAAATTATATGAGTATTATTTGATATGGATTTGATAAGGATTTAAAATCGCCACCATAAAAATGTTTCAGCAATTAAGTGCACATTTCCTTTAACCTAATGAAAAAGGAGAAAATTGCACCAAACAAAAATAAGTTGGAACAGAAATAAAGGAGTTTCTACTTCCAGTAAATGGTGTTTCTGCTTCCAGGAAAATGAGGTATCTTTTTCTATTTCTCCCTAAGTACAATGACAAACTGTGGGCATCCCATGTAAAAGCAATATAAGAGAAATCTGAAAACTGGAGAAAAGTGTGTGGGCCAATAAAGGCTCATATGATCTGAAAAACAACATGGTAGTAAGTTCCAGGGATTTCTTATTGCCTCATACACAGGCATAATTCAGAGATATTGCAGGTTCAACGGCCACAATAAAGTGAATATCACAACAAAGTGAGTCAAATCAATTTTTTGGTTTCTCAGTGCATATAAAAGTTATGTTTAAACTATATGGTAGTCTATTTAGAGTGAAATAATATTGTGTCTACAAAAATGATGTGCATATCTTAAATTAAAAAAATGATAATAAAAATTGCTAACCATCATCTGAGCTTCTACTAAGTTGCAATCTTTTTGTTGATGGAGGGTCTGGGCTCATTGCTGATGGTGGCTGACTGATTAGGGTGTAGTTGCTGAAGGTTGAGGTGGCTATCACCATTTCTTAAAAGAAGACAATGAAGTTTTGCCTCATGATTTATTCTTCCTTTCACAAATTAACTCTCCCTTCCTTCTATCCTTTCACAAAGCTTCTTTCTGTAAATGTGATGCTATTTGATAGCCTTTTACATATAGTAGAACTTTGAAAATTGGAGCCAATTCTCTCAACTCTGCTGCTATTTTAGCAACTAAACTAAACTTTTATTTCTTTTTTTAAAGAATTTATTTATTTAAAAAATTTATTTATTTATTCATAAGAGAAACACACACATACACAGAGAGAGAGAGCAGAGACACAGGCAGAGGGACAAGCAGGCTCCATGCAAGAAGCACAATGTGGGACTCAATCCCCATTCTCCAGTATCATGCCCTAGACTGAAGGCGGAGCTAAACCGCAGAGCCACGAGGCTGCCCCAAAGTAAACTATTTCTAAATTCTCTGTTGTCTTTTCAACAATCTTCACAGCATCTTCATTAGAAGTAAATTTCATCTCAAGTAACCACTTTCTTTGCTCATCTGTAAGAAGCAACTCCTCATCCATTAAAATTTTATCATGAGACTTGCAGCAATTCAATCATATATTCACGTTGCACTTCTAATGCTAGCTCTTTTGCTATTTCTACCACATTTGCAGTTACTTCCTCCTCTGAAGTCTGCAGTTACTCCCTGTATTGAAGTCTTGATCCCCTCAAAGTCATCCATGAGAATTGGAATCAACCTTTTCCAACTCTTGTTAATGTTTACATTTTGACCACTTCCCATGAATCATGAATGTTTTTTTAATGATATTTATAATGGTGAATCTTTCCCAGAAGGTTTTCAATGCACTTTGCCCTGATGTATCAGAGGAATCACTATCTATGGCAGCTATAGCCTTTTAAAATGTATTTATTCAAAAAATGTATTTATTCAATAATAAGACTTGAAAATAAAAATTACTCCTTGATCCATGGGCTGCAAAATGAATGTTGTTTTAGTAGGCATGAAAACATTAATCTTATTGTACATTTCCATCAGAGCTCTTCAATGACAAAGTACATTGCCACGGAGCAGTAACATTTTGAAAGCAATCTTTTATGCTGAGGAGTAGGTCTCAACAGGTGCTTAAAATATTTAATAAGCCATGTTGTAAACAATGTACTGTCATCCAGGCTCTGTTGTTCCGTTTACAGAACAAAGACAGAGTAGATTTAGTACAATTCTTAGGGGCTCTAGGATTTTCAGAATGGAAATGAACATTGGCTTCAACTTAAAGTCACCAAGTGCATTAGCCCTAACAAGAGAGGCAGTTTGCCTTTTAAGGCTTTGAAGCCAAACACTGACTTTTCCTCTCTAGCTATGAAAGTCCTAGATGGCATCTTCTTTCAATAGATTGCTTTGTCTATGTTAAAATCTTAGTTCTTTAGTGTAGCTACCTCAATTGTTATCTTTGCTAGATCTTTGAATAACTTGCCACAGGTTCTATATTAGCAATTCTGCTTCACCTTGCACTCCTCTGTTATAGAGATGGCTTCTTTCCTTAAACCTCATGAACCAATCCTCTGCTAGCTTAAACTTTTCTTCTGCAGCTTCTTCATCTCTCTCAGCCTTCATAGAATTGAAGATTGTCAGGACCTACCTCTGGATTGGGCTATGACTTAAGGGAATGTTGTAGCTGGTTTGATTTTCTATCCAGACTAAAACTTTCTCCTTATCAGCAATTAGGCTGTTTTGCTTTCTTATCATTAGTCTGTTCGCTGGACTAGCACTTTTAAGTTCCTTCAAGAACTTTTTCTTTGTATTCACAACTTGGCTAACTGACATAAAAAGCCTCACTTTCAGGCTGTGTCAGCTTTCAACACACCTTTCTCATTAAACTCAGTCACTTCTAGCTTTGGATTTAAAGTGAGAGATGTGCAACTTTTCCTTTCACTTGGACAGTCAAAAGTTATTGTAGTGTTGTTAAGTGGCTTAATTTCAACACTGTTGTGATTCAGGGAATAGGGAGGACAAGGAGAGGGAGGGAGAGATGGGGAAATGGCAGGTCAGTGGAGCAAGCAGAAGTTCATTGTTTCATAACGGGTGTCCCTCATGGTGATCACAAATTGCAATAGGAACTTCAAAGATCACTGATCACAGAGCTCCATAATAAATATAATAATAATAATAATAATAATAATAATAATAAATATTAAAGTTTGAAATATTGTGAGAATTACCAAAATGTGATAAAGAAATACACAGCGAGCAAATGATGTTGGAAACATGGCTCCAATAGAATTGCTTGAGGCAAGATTTCAACAAACCTTCAGTTTAGTAAAAAAGAAAAACCACTGATTGTGAAGTACAAAAAAGTGAAGCACAATAAAACAAGGAATGCCTGTGCCCCAGAATGGATGTTGGAGTATCCAGCAACCTGGAAATGCTTACAGGTGCAGACAGTAAAAGCTCCCCAAAAGCCTAACCTGTAATAGCCACAAACAGACAAATAAAACAGGTCAGGGACATCCTAATCCTAGCAAGACAGAAAATTTTTGGAAAATAATAGTCAAGCCCCACAGAATAAAACTGTAGCTCCACCTCTATCCATGCTGGCAGCTACTAAGTGGGGAGTCTAAATTATCCACCTTCACAAGGCTGTAATGAGGCTCCTGAACCCATCTATTAGAGCCAAGTCAGAAGAAAACAAGCTAAGACAATAATTTCACCTTCAGAGTCTTTCCACATAATACCCAAAATGTGCAGGTTTCAATTAAATAAAATCAATGAACAAAGAGCATTGAAGACATCTTAAATTGAATTTAAAAACACAATCAAGAGATGCCAATAAAATGATGACAGAAATATTAGAATTATCTGACACATATTTTCAAGTAGTCTTCATAAACCTGCTTCTGTGGTCATGCTGGAAGTAAATGAAAAAAATCAAGACTCCCAGCAAAGAAATAGAAAATGCAAAGAATAAGGAAACTTTAGAACTAAAAGTATAATAACCAAAATTTTGAAATAAATACCTCTCAATGTAGAGGCACAGAAGCAGAAGACAGAGGAATTAGTATAATTAAAGATAAAAATCATTTACTCTGAATAAAAAAAAAATGTCATTAAAGTTGAAAAGAAGTAGCCTAAAGCCCCCCCCCAGATTAATAGAAGAAACTCCCCAAATTTGGCAAAAAAACCCCATAAATCTATAGTCCAAGAATCTCAGTGGATCTCAAACATATGAATCTATAGAAATACAAACCAAGGCACATCAGAGTCAAGCTTCTGAAAAATAAAAACAAAGAAAATACCTGAAAATCACTGAGAGGGAAAAAGACAAAAACCCTACCAACTCAGAATCCTGCATTGAGTGAAAATGTCCTCCAGAAATGAAAAGGGAATCAACACATTCACAGATGAAGGAAAACTAAGAGAATTTACCACTGACCTAATTTAAAGTGAGGGTTAAAGGAATTTATCAAAACAATGATTTGTATATTCTTCAAGATTAAGTTATTGAGGGTGAATAGAATGTTATAAATAAAATTACATATATACATCTTAAAAATAATAAGGTACCTATATTGAATGTAATTATATCATAGATTCACATGTTTTTAGTCACTAGAAAGAAATGGTCCACTCAGGCTAAATCCAACTAATTATGGATATTAATGAAATAACTTTCAAGTATTTTATTTTGATGTAATTATTTTCCATAGAGGGGAAAAACATATTTCAACATGCTGCCATAAATCATATTGTTGTCTGCTGATTTTAGAAGGACTTAATTCCACAAAAAAAATCCTCAAATTTCCCAGAGGAGTTATGCCTGACAATTTGTAATGACATAAACTCCATTTAACTTGACCTGAATCTTAAACTCAGTAAACAAAAAGAGCTAATCTAATGTTTCAAGTAAAGCAAGTGTCATGAAAGTGGATTAATTCTGATGACTAAAGTATTTTATTTATCAATTGACTGAGAGAATTGAATAGTCAATGGAATGCAGGCAATTCAAAGCTCACTCAACCCTAAACCTGAGGGACCAATTTTAGGAGTAACCATGTTATTCAGTTTGAATGCTCATTCAGTCCTTGATCGCTCTGCTGAGAATGAGAAGTAGCTGCTAAACACTGGGATGTGGTCGTTTATTGTTATTATGTTGAGAATGATTCAATGACTTGCCACTAAATTGGTTCCAGTGACTTCTTTCTTAGAGTTTGATTGTCAAAAATGAGTTACTGAGAGATTAATATTTAAACCACGAAATTCAAATAAGGACCTTTACATAAAGAAAGTTATTGGATTTATTTATGCTATCTACTTTTGCATTATCTCTTTGGCCTATTGATAGCGCATTTTTATTTCTGCCTGTGGTTTTTCTTCTGGCAGGGAAATTTTCCTAATTATTTTTTTATTCTGTCTCCAAATTTGGAATCTTTTGATACTTCAATTATTACCCTCCAAATTATATATTTAAATTATCAAAATATAAAGTATATTATAATCTTTACTCTCCCACACAATACCATAAGCTGAAAAATGCTTTTACTCAAGTCATCTCTAATTTACATAGCATGTAAACATCTATAGATCTAAAGCTACAACTTCTCCACCAGAATATACTGTATAGGGATTGTTTTCAGACTTTCATAAATCACTAATTATTTGGATTTATATATGTTGTATCATATATTCGTGGTTCATTGCTTTTCTCACTTTCAGGACCTTGATTGCTTATTTCTGAAGTCCATCTTTAAAAAAAACCTTTAAATGAAGTTCTGTCACTAGTAGATAATCTCAGTGTTTATCTGAAAATAGTACTTTTTTGGCCTTCTGTTTTGTGGGTGTGCCATTCTACTTTACAGTTAAGTTGTGATACAAATAGCATAAACTGTTATAGAAAATACTGTGAAACTGAACTCATTAAAACTAAGAACTTCTGCTTATAAAAATATACCATAAATCTAAAAGGTAAATAAAAGAATTCAGAAGACATTTATAAAATATTTAATCTTTGAAGCAGTGCTCAAAAAAATCAATAAGAAGGAAAACAACTTAATGATTTAAGATGGGCAAAATATATCACCAGATATTTCATAAAGGAGATAACATAAGTGTCTGTAATACTATGAAAAATCTGTTCAGCTGCTGAATAATCAGTGATACAGAAATTTAAATCACTCTATAACTATTTTAGAATCACTATGTTGACAAGATTTTAAAAACTTATCCATGAAAAGTTTTGTTAGATTGTTCAGCAAATGGCAATCCAAAATTGCAGATAGAGTATAAATTGATACAATTATATTGGAGAACCATTTAATTTACTGGTACATGTCAATCTGACTGTAAATTAGTATCTAGCAATTGTACTCTAAATATGCTTCCTAAACATATTCTTTAAAAGTTGTGTACAAGGATGACCAATGCAACAATACCAATTATTGCAACCAACCTGCAATTGTGAAAAGCCTAAAAGAAAATTCAAATGTTTTGGGACAAAATTCAGCTGCACATGGTGAGATTAATTAAGTTTTAAAAAGTTAGTATTGAGAGTACAAAACAACTTGCTTATACGTCATGTAGTACATTTTCATTGAATTTTGAAAATATGGAATATTGCACAGAATAATGTTTAGGTATGCTTACACGTATGATAAAACTGTACAGAAAGGCAAATGTGTGATAAGTAGAGATTCCAGAGGCACCTAAGTGGCTAAGTCAGTTAAGCATCTGCCTTTGGCTCAAGTCATGATCCCAGGGTCCTGGAATGGAGCCCCAAGTCAGGTTCCTTGCTCAGCAGGGAGTCGTCTTCTTCTCCTTCTCCTTCTCCCCCTCTCCCTGCTTGTGCTCTCTCTGTCTCCCAAATAAATAAAATCTTGGGGAAAAAAAGGAATTAGAAAGGAACTTTCAGATAATTAAATGGAAGGATGGAGGGACTATAATTTGGGAATTTTATACATAAAAGATTTATTTAATATTCTTTTTTTAAATGGGGGTGCATGGGATCATTTTATAATAAGAACCACATATATTCTCTTCTATACTTTTGAAATATTTTATAATTTCAAAATTATTTAAAATAATAAATTTCTCTCTTATCCTAACCCCACACTCATGGGGTTTATAACTACAGACAAGGGGCACCTGGATGACTCAGTTGGTTAAGTATCTGCCTTCCGCTCAGGCTATGATCTCAGGGTCCTGGGATCAAGCCCTACTTTGGGCTCCCTGCTCCGTGGGGAGTCTGCTTCTGCTTCTCCCTCTCCCCCTGTCTGCTGTTCCTCTTGCTGTGCTTGCTCTCTCTGTCAAATAAATAAATAAAATCTTAAAAACAAACAAACAAACAAACTCTGGACTACTCCTTTTAGGAGCCCCCTTATATATGATTTAGGAGATATTGCAGTCATATATTAGTACCTACTATTATAAAACAAAACAAAACAAAAAATAATGTTATATATTAAATTACAGTGTTCAATTTTAGAAATAAAGGTAATTACCAATTTTATCAGTTTTGTCTATGATGTATTGTCTATTTGAGATCTTTATATGGTTAGATTTGTTAATTGTATATACTTCAAGAAAGGGATTCTTTCTATGTTCTCAAATTTGTTTGTAAAAATGAAGCAACATTCTATATTTTATTCTTATAATTTAATTTCTTTATTATTTTGTCACTTTGAGTATTTTCCTGTTCATAATTGTATCTAATATATTTTATGTAATTTTGCTTGTTTGTTTTCCAAAGAAGCAATACCTAGACTGTTAAGCGTTTCTTCCATTTTTTTGTCAGGTTTTATGGTTTGTTAAAGTTTTAATGTCATCTTTAATAATTTTTCTTTCTACTTGACAAGTTTATTTACCTTTTCTTAAGAAGCTTTACCATCATTTACATACTATGAATTGCACATATATAAAATGTACACATTGATATGTTTTGATATTATAGGGGGAAGAAAATTCTTCCCTTCCTCTCTTCTAGGTTCTTTGGCTGATCAAATAATTATATTGACATAAAACAGATTAACAGGATAAAAATAAATTTAATTTCATACATACAAGAGATTCATAAAAAAAGTGAGACTCAAAGACAGTAGTTTTTCTACCTTTTAGACAAAGAAACAATAAATTTGTGAGGAATTGACAAGGAAGACAAAGGGTTTAAGCTTGGGGTAATACATTGATAAAGAAGTAACAAAGTTAGTTTAGACAGACTTTGCAGCCCTCTATTCCAGATCAATTGTGAGAATGTCTTCCACCCTCCTGGTACAGGCAAGGTGTCTTCCACGTGGGAGATTTATCTCCTGCTTTCAGACAGACAAAGGAAGATCAGGATGTCTTCTTTACACCAGTTGTTTCTAAAGACCTTTGATTCCAAATAATCAATATGCCAAAGAGGCACATTCTGTTCCCCTTCAAAGTGTACGCAATCCATGAAATCATTCCATTATCAAGATAATAAATATGTACATCATCCCAAAAGCTTCCTTGTGCCTCTTAAAATTGTTCCCTTATGCCCCCTCCCATTCTCCTCACTCACAGACAAGCACTCATGTTTTTGGTCACAATGTGTTAGTTAGCTTTTCCTATATATCTATGTAGAGTAATACAATATGCATCCCTTTACATTGGCCTTTATTTATTTTCAAAGTATCAATTTGAGAGTTTTCCACATGGTATCATGTATCAATAGTTTTCTTTTTTCTTTATTGTCAAATAATGTTTCTTTACTTACAGATCATAATTTGTTTACTCATTCATTTGTAGATAGATGTTTCAGTTTGGGAGTCTTACTCATAAACTTGCTGTGGATATTTGTGTAAAATTATCAATCCCTCTAATTCCAGATATTCTAATAGGTAATTAGTGGTATCTCCTTGTAGTTTTAATTTGCATATCCCTGACATCTTTTAATTTGCATATTCCTAACATCTAAAGATGTTAAACACTACTTCATGTACTTATTTATGAAGGTAAATATGGTAAGATGTCTGTTCAAATATTTTACATATTTTTGGTGAAATTACATTGGTGAAACATGAGTTCAAACCTTAACCATTTTTGTTGAGTTGTTTTTCTTCTTTCTTTGAGAATACTTATATAATCAGGATGTGAGTCCTTTATGAGCTCTATCATTTGCAAATATTCTTTTCCAAAGCATTGTCTTTTCTTTCACTTATCTACATCTTTTGAAGAGTAGACTTTTAAAATTTTGATGACATTCAATTACCATTTATTTCTTTTGTGGATGTTCCTTGTGGAGTTGCTTCCAAGAAAACTTTGCATAATCCAATGCCACAATATATTGCAGTATTAGAGTTTCTTATATAGTGTTGCAGGTATTACTCCCCCCCCACACACACACACATGTGTTTTTCATTTACTGGACTATTTTTTAATATTTCCTGTTTCACAGAATGTATAGTTCTATTTTACCTTCTTCCTAGGGGAATTTGTTATAGCTTTTTCATTTTAAGGATTTAGGGCTTATATTATATTTAACTTATCACACTTATGTGATATTGTATGATTTTACTTCTACTCTAAGAACTTAAAAATTTTATTTGTATTTTTATATTTTTGAAATTTTTATTAGTGCTCTCATTCTTTTTAATTTTATACATGGTATAAACACCAAACTACATTTTGTTTCATCTAAATCACAATTATCTTTTAACGGATTATATATTATAAGAACAAAATTTTCATTTTTACTTATGTTACTTTCCATTTCCAGCACTACCCATTCTTTGTGTAGATATATATTCCATATAGTGTCATCTTCTTTCTGAAGATGGTTTAACACCATCTTGGTTGGTTTAACAAGATTTGGTTTAACACTGCTTGTAATATGAATCTCTGGTGATTAATTCCTTTAATGTCTTCATCTCTGAAAACATGTTACGGATCCATGAGTTGATGTAAATATATGTTTACTACCGAGCATTTATATGAATAGCTTCCTGTCAAAGATTTTGGGAAATACAAATGCCACAATTGATGCTGGCACATATGAAATAAATAGCTAAGGACCTGACAACCTCATCTTGGTGGTGTTACACCAATGCATATGGAACAATACAAGGGTAAGTGTGAATAGAGCAAACTATGGAAAATCAAATCATCTAAGAATTAAATTTGGTTATAGAAATAAAGTCCCACTTTTATGTAGCCAAACACATGGTTTAAAGAAATTATTTTATAACAATGTATCTATATCTTTTCTTTCACTATTGATTATATTAGCAAATTAATCAAATTATAATTTGATTATATTAGTCAAATAAAATTAGTATGGGACAGCACTATGTTGTGTGGTTTAGAATTGGGAGGCATGTATAAGACATACAGATTCTAAACTTGTAAATTTGCTTCCATGTAGAAGTTTTCAGCATTTTATATATTCCATGTAAAATGATTCCTTCTTTTTTCAATAATAGACCTTTAACAATTTCTGAAGAGAAATTACATGATAATCAAAGGAAAGGAGAATAAGTTTTTCTTGTTATACATAATACAGTCCAGCAAGAAATGCAAGCAAATCCACAGATTAGTAAGGTATATATTCTGATATCATAATGTGGGAAAAAGAAATAAACAAATAAAAAGAAATGACAGTTAAATTGAGAACCGATGGATCACTGATGGGTAAGTGGGTCAGGAGTTAGTAAAGAGAACAGCTTAAGAGATAGATTTAATTGAGAGATGACAAACCATATCTGTAGAATTAAAATAAATTTTCTTACATTAAAAAAAATGGAGTTTTCAAAACTGTGTGTATAGTGCAATGCTATTATTTATTTGGAATAACTGAAATTTAAATTGAACACACCACTATCATACTAGTCTTTTGATTTTGATTTGAACTATTATTTCATATGCTCTGATCATGACTTCTTACATATTAAAAGCAAAAAATGATTCATGTTACATAACATATATTTAATATTTATTTGTCTTGGCCTGGGGCAGTCAAACTGCCAACTATGGCTTATATTATGCCCATGCTACACAGTCCACAATAAAAGCTTTCCTTCGTCATCACAATGCCCATAAAAGTATATATCCTGCCTGAATCAAATATAAACTATACATGTTGATCTATACTTGGTGGCAAATTGTCCACAGTTTTTATTTAAGCAATGTTTTAAAATATCATCATAGTATAAGGAGGCAGAAAACTGAGTGGAGAGGTTATGTAGCAGATTGAATTTGGAATTTGGAACTTTTTTTTTTTTTTAATTCTGGCATAAGGGCAATGAGAAGCCAGAGCATGCCTTGTGAAAAGGAAGCTTATAAATATTCTGTTTTCCTGAAGATACTTTAAAATATTATTTTAATATTGTTATCTTAAATAATCTGCTTTAAAATTCCAAATTTGCTGGCACATATTTATTATGGAAAATATTTACTTCAAAAAAGAGTATTTTAAGGTGACTTTTAAGTGTTTTAGTTAGTTTGATAATAAATTAGAAGGTTAAATAGCTTTGCTTTATACGACATTTTTTCTTAGGGGTACCTGGCTAACTCAGTAGGTAGTGCATGTGACTTTTGATCTTGGGGTTATAAGGTAAAGTCTCACATTGAGCATAGAGCTTACTTAATTTTAAAAAAAGACTATAAAAATGTGTGTGTAAGATATTTTTTCTTATATTGTTAAACAAGTTATTCTTTGAAACTTGCTGGAACAAATACTGGAGTCGAAAATTCCAGAGCAAAACATATCCCAACAGGGTCTCCTTTTCATGCTCCAAGGAAATACAAATGAATTCTTTGGCAGATGCACCAATATTTATCACTATTGAGTGTTGTGATATTAACAACAAGAAGTACAGCAACAACAATGATATCCCTACATGTAAGACATAGTCGTAAATGCTTCACATGTTTTCAATCAATCCTCATAAAAATTCCATGAGGATGGGATTATTTCTATCTCTACAGCTGATGAGTTGGAAGTCACTTCTGGGGTTAAAAGTGGTGAAGATGGGATTCCAAGTCTGTTAGTTTGGCTTCGTGATACATTTTATTATGTGTCATATAAAGTCCTTTTAATAGATTTCACATGGTATGACACAAGTGGCTACTCATATGTAGTGCTTTCCCAAAAGAGAACAGAAATAAATGCTGAGGGAAGGGAAAATAGAGAGACAGATGAATGAAAGGAATGTGAGCAAAGAAAAACCTAATAGTTCATACTACAACTTGCTAGATATATATAAACATGGACAAGTTACTTACTCTCTGAGCCCTTTTGTTTTCTTTTAATTAATATTAATGCCTACCTTGAAAATCTTGTATGTGTCTTGAAATAATATTCAGCAAATACCTACCATGGCATCTGACATATGTTAGGCATGTAATAGTCTCATAGGATCACAGTTAAATAGGGTTAGATTGTTTGCATGTATATATGAGAGAAAAGTTTGTCTATGAAGATGTCTATTCAAATAAAAGCATAGCCAAGACATATAATAACTAAATGCACACATTTTAATATGAAAAATAAAGCTGCATGGTTTGTTTACTTGTTTTGTTTTGTTTTTAAATTATTGTATCATCAGATTCTTGTAAGCTTTTAAATTCTATAATGTAGTGCGGTGTGTGCTACTTGCTGACCCAGGCTGATTGCTGACCTAGTAAGTTATGAATTTTATGCAAACTCTGCTGATCAATCAAATCTGGCAAGTAGTGTTTCTCTAAGGACATGAGTGTGGTACACATTTTCAGCTGAAAAAACAAACTGAAGCTCTTTATATAGCTTCAATTTGATATCTGTATCAACCTATATCAAGCTAGTTAGCTAGCTGGCTATCAATCTACCTATCCCTATATATAAAATATGGCATCCCCTTCCCAAAAAGAAGGATGGCATCTAGTACTGAGTAAGTACCCTTTAAGTCTCCCTTGTATTAACATTTTACTTTTGATGTCAAATAGACTAGTTCAATAATATTAATTCATTCTAGGAATAGTTTCTTAGTTTCTTTATATCATAGGCCCATGTAGATTAAGGGTTAAGAGACCCCAAAAAAGATACCTTGGGCAATGTGAAATGTTTTCAAAACAAGCTACTGAATATATGATGTATATCTAGAGAATGACATCCTTGTATTCCTTTTGTAATTAATCAGCTTATAGCATTAAGATTTCTTAGAGATATTTTCCTATATGCTAAGTTGAAACAATGGATCATTCAAAAAAAATTTTTCCATACTTCAAAAATACAGCCTTCCCAATGGAAGGTTAGAGAGAAGAAAGATCAATTATTCTCATTTGCCCATCATAAAACATAGAAATTAAAAACTATAGTAGTATTAACATAAAAACAATAACTGATACTATAAAAGGAATTAGGTTTCCCTCATTAGCTGTGTTCATTTCTACATGATGAGATTTTTGTTCTGCTAGATCTTAGATCAACAACCTGCTTTCATGAGGTCAGCTTCTGGATCAAAATTATGCTCCAGATCTTGATTAATTTCCCTGGAACAATCAGGTGTAAGTTTGTGATGACAACATTCATTTACACCTAGAAGTCTGCACTCAGAAGTGTCAACAGTTAAGAGTCCTCAGTGAAGCCCTGAATTTGAGAGATCCCAAACTGCTTTTATTTTTTCTTTTAGAGAACTCCTATCTGGCTTGTAGTTTATAATGAATGCCTATTGGAAAGTGTGAGGGAAGAACAGAAACCACCTGTTTGTAAAAAGACCAAATGATTCTTACTAATTTATTATAATAACCAGGAATCATAGCCACCAGTGAGACATACACAGAAGACTTACTTAAGGATTTTGTCAATTATTATCTCAAGAATAGGAACATATTACAAAGTAAAGGTATTTACAACTCTATGGGGTAATTTATGAAGTGTGTATTAAAGCTGATGTCTATTTGTAAAGGTATTTTTAAACCTGAAAAATAAGATTTTTTACAACCTAATTTGTTGAATGCTATTGTGTTATCATTGCACCTGAACAGCAATATGTACCTGTCCATCTTGAAAAGTATATAACTGCTAAAATACATTCATTCCATGCAGTTTTACCTGAATATAATTAAACCTTTTTGAGAAGAATTTTTTTTTTTATTTTACATATTGTAGACTTGAAAAACTGCACATCTGTCAGAGTAATGTTGGTCTATTTAAACACAGAGCACATTAAAACTATTTTTCCATTCCTCATTACTAATGAGTATTATGTCAAGGTGGGTACCATGTGAATGAACAAATATTTCTTGTTACTCAATACTAAGAGAACTACAAAAATTCTTTAGAAGACGTCTTGATATATATATCACACTGAATTTGGTAACCACATTAAAACATCATTCAGGGAAAACATTGAAAGTGGAGTTTTTTTGAGAACTGGTTTTTACATCAAGATGAATAATAATTAGTTGCCAGGCAAAGATGATGTGCAGCTATGAAACTGCAATTGTATCTGAAAACTGAAACTGCATCTAGAGGAAATTATCACATTTTTAAAAGTAAGAAATATCTCCTAAAAATTATTTCAAAGTATAACAGAATCAGCAAAAAGTATACATAGTTAAATAGCTATCAGTAAGTATAAGGAACTTCTGCAACCAGGTAAAAATATATATTTTGCTTTTAATTATACGTACTACATATATAAAATTTATATCTATAATTTACATTTCAATTCTTAATTTATAAATAATTTTATGCTTATGTATGACTATATTTACACATAATTATTATAACTAAATGCATGAATTACTCATTCACATGTTTATAAGAATAGATTATATACATTGGCACATAGACATGTATGTTTTGTATAAAAACAAAGTTTATATTCTAAGAGCACTTTGCCTATTTTTGCTCTTTATAAATTCTTCAATAACAATATATGCCTTTATGTAACTTATCAACAGATTCAAATCTCTTGTTAGGAATAATATATTAATATTATTGAAAAATTTATTATTGCACATCACATTGAAATAATCTTCTAAATAAAACTTTCCAAAAGCCATATTTGTCATACACAAGAGTAGAAAAGTTAAAAATGGGGACACCTGGGTGGCTCAATGGTTGAGGATCTGCCTTTGGCTCAACATATGATCCCGGAGTCCTGGGATCAAGTTCTGCTTTGGGCTCTCTGCATAGAGCCTGCTTCTCCTCCCTCTTCCTGTGTCTCTGCCTCTCTCTATGTGTCCCTCATGAATAAATAAATAAAATCTTTATTTGAAAAAAAAAGAAAAGTAAAAAATGCACAGAAAATACATCAATTTCTTTAGGAGGTTTTTGCAAACAAAAGGGGTTATTCATTAATTAACACAATTAATTAGGGGTCCAAATTTTATTTATTTACTTTTTAAATATATGTTATTTATTTATTTAATAAAAAGAACAAGAGAGGGATCCCTGGGTGGCGCAGCGGTTTAGCGCTTGCCTTTGGCCCAGGGCGCGATCCTGGAGACCCGGGATCGAATCCCATGTCGGGTTCCCGGTGCATGGAGCCTGCTTCTCCCTCTGCCTGTGTCTCTGCCTCTCTCTCTCTGTGTGACTCTCGTAAATAAATAAAAAAATTAAAAAAAAAAAAAGAACAAGAGAGAGAGAGAGTGAGAGCAAGCACATGGAGGAAGAGGGACAAGAAAACTTTACTGTGAGCTTGAGCCCAGCAAAGGGCTTGGTCTCAGGACCCCAGGCTCATGACTTGAGCCCAAATCAAGAGTCAGATGCCCATCCAATTTAGCCATCCAGGTGCCCTGAGTCCCAATTTTAAAGTCAAGAATGATCTTGGAAATATTATTTAAGTTGTAATTATAGATAATTTCATTAATTGATGATATTAAAAACTATTTCAGATGACATTTTAAAAATCTCCCAGTAGGTATAAAGTGACTAAGCTCCAAATATTTATAACACCCTTTAAGACTATATCAGTAATTATAATTTTAAAAAATACGTATTTATATTTTATGATCACAAATATTTTGTGAAAATAACAATAAACTAACATAGAGTCATGTAAGAAATTAGAATCTAAATAATTATATTTTTTATGAGGAAAATCTCTCACATATAAGAAAATGCTACAACTCAATTATAATTCTTAATTTTAGAATAAATACCTAAAAGTTTTGGGCCTACTTAATAAATTTTGATTTTTTTCCCCATCAGATTTACTATGATCTAGATTAATATAGAAAATTTGGATCTTTAAAATATTTTCTTTATTTTCTACCAAAAATCAAGTGTTAATTAGCACATGCTAATAGTATATAAAACATGTATTATAATATAAATAAAAGGTATCATGATGAATAAAAATATGTTAGTTACTTCACATTTGTTTTAGATTCCAGGATAGGTGAAAGGTCATCCAGGAGAGAGAGAGTAAATAAAATCAAGTCAAAAGTGATCACTTCCATTCCATCCATATTTCATTCTTGTTTATTAAAATGTTGCATAAGCAAACCAAGCCTCCTTAGAATGTGGAGATTTCTGCATATCAAACCATGCTTACAACTCTCTAAATATTTGCATATACATATATGCAAATACATACATATTTTTATGGGTTAATTTCCTCTGTCTTATATAAAGTGAACCAAAAAATGTAGCATATTATTCAAGTACATTTCTCAACAAATTTCAAATTAAAAAAGAATATGTTACTTAGAGAAAGGTACAGTGATATAGATTTAATATTACTTTATAAATAATATAGTAAGTACAATTATTTAAAAGACATAATGAGAATACATTGAATTTGAAGTATAATAAATGTTAAAATAAAAATTTTGAAATATGTCTGATTTCATATTTATCAGAAACTGAAAAGCAATATGACAATTTTCCTCCTTCCATCCCATATATGCAATATCCCAATTTGATTTTTTAGAAAGGCTTTTGACACAGCTCAATAAATTTCAGTTTACTTCAAACAGTTCATTAGATATGATGCTACAAACAAGTTCATTCTTTACCTTTGCTATTTTTTAAAGATTTTATTTATTTATTCATGACAGACACAGAGAGAGAGAGAGAGAAAGAGAGAGAGAGAGAGAGGCAGAGACATAGGCAGAGGGAGAAGCAGGCTCCATGCAGGGAGCCTGACATGGGACTCAATCCTGGGACTCAAGGATCACGCCCTGGGCTGAAGGCAGGCGCCAAACCGCTGAGCTACAGGGGCTGCCCGCCTTTGCTATTTTTTAACACATACACATTTCTATCAAAAGCAAAGCGACATATAATGAAAACAGAAGACTAGCAAAACTTACTTTAAAGCATTTACCCTTGAGTATTAATTGTCATTCAAACTTAGATATCTTACATTAATTCTATTTAAGTTGTAAATGTCATTGACTTTATGAACACAAAGACATACAGAACTTCTTGCTGAAAGTTTTAATGCATCAGTATAAATTTGTTTACTTTCAAGATTAGGGTAATTTACCCCTAAAGATTTAGAAATAAGTTTTTACAAACAAAAAGAGGCATAGGAAATGACTTTAAAGCCTAAATGCAGCTATAGTGACACAGAGATAGAGAAGCCAACAGACTATGAATTTGTCTTCTAATATAGTTAACGGAGAATGTACCTTAAAAGTCAATTTGAAAAAAAAGACCGGCCCTATAAAAAATTATATGTTACTAGTGCTTTAAAATTTATGAAGTTATTCTTACTATACATATGTTCCTTTGCATACATGAACATTTTTGACAAGTGGATACATATCAAAAAATATATATAAATTTTTCCATAACTATTATACAACACATACATTTAGAAAAAATATTGACCATAAAACCCAATTACATTGATTGATCTGGAATTAATAACAGAACAGATGTTATGAGTCCTACCAAATGAGTATTTTCAAAGTAGCTATGAAATACATTCAAGAATTTACAAAAGCTTTAGCATGTCTAATAGCTGTACTAAAATATCTTACCATCAGCATTGAACTAATGAGTCATTTTATTTTTGAATCTAGCTTGCCTTAAGCAAAATACTTACCAGCTTTACCCTTTTAAGTTTAATGCCTACTTGGCTGGAAGCAAGCCACTACTAATTAGTTAAACTCAAAAAAATTAACATCTAGCCTTTTAACCTGTATTATTACTTTTTTTTTTTTTTTTACCTGCACATCTAACCAACTGCCGGGTAGCTGTGATCAAACAAAATATTTCAAAGAGAGTTCTTAAAAGGAGGATTAGCCTCTAAATATTTAAGAAGTTTCTTCATTTTCAATAACAATTGTACCTTGTTTTTACATAAAATATCATCATAAATATTGTTTCTGTCAGGAAAAAAAGAGAAGTGATTTAAAGTAGTCAACAAAGATGATACTTTTAAAAAATATTTATTGATCCATGAGAGACACAGAGAGAAAGAGGCAGAGACCTAGGCAGAGGGAGAAGGAAGCTCCCTGTGGGGAGCCTTATGCTGGACTGAATTCAAGGACCCAGGGATCACACCCTGAGCCAACAGCAGATGCTCAACCACTGAGTCCCCCAGGTGCCCCAAAGATAATATTATATATGCACAAATTCATTACTGTTATTCTCCCATGAAATATATGTAAAATTTAAAAGCAAATACTTCCACATAAGTGTTTATTAAAGGGAAAACAATGTATAAAAATTGTGTTAGGGGATGAATTTCTTCAAGTTATACAAAGCTGTTCATATATTACAAATATATTAATCCATAAAAAGTATTTATTTTTTTAGATTTTATTTCTTTGAGAGAGAGAGAGTGAGCAAGAGAGAGAGAGAAGGAGCAGGGAGAGGAGTAGAGAAAGAGGGAGAAATGGACTGCCTGCTAAGCAGGGAGCCCAATGTAGGGCTAGATCCCAGGAACCCAAGATCATACAGGACCTGAGGTGAAGGGAGACACTTAACTAACTGAGCCACCCACATGTCCCAGGTAAAAAAGCATTTAAAAAGCAAATCCTCAGCTAATGAGGCTCAGAGAATGTTTATTAGTATTACTTGAAAAAAAGAACAACATACTGTTTTCTATCCAATAGAAATAACAGATTCATTATTAGAAATAATCAGAAACCCGCTGCACATTTCCAAAGAAGCAAAGCCTATCATATTCTTCTATAGGCTAATCCCAGTTCACAAGACAAAGAAGAATTGAGAGGAAGAAAAATAAGAAATGAGGAGAATTTATAAAGTAAGAATTGATAAAAGAACATTGATTATTAGAAGCATCAATTCTTAAAAGAGTATTATTATTTACATCATTGTGAAGTCTATACCTATAACACATTGTACTTACTACATAACACTGTATTTCCTATAATTATTAATAAAAGTTCTGAAAAAATAGATATTATTATATGATTCACACAAAAGCAAACAAATTGCTCAGTTTAAAGACAACTTGTACACTGGAATTTTATTATATACATAATCATGTATAAAATAACTATATAGAAAATTATAGTTGTTATTCAATTAGAGGGCTCTAGTAATTCTCAAGTTAATAGAGTAAAAACAAAATTTCCTTAAAGAATATATGTTAATGAATAGATATATGGAATGTTTAGATTGGAAACAACTCTGGTGTTTAGAATGGTTATGTCAAACAAATCACTTTATTTATGCTTCACCATACAATTACAAACACTTTTGAAAGTAATTAAAACATAAAAAAACAGCAAAAAATAGAAGTTATGGAAAAGCAAGTAAAACTATGGAAGTAAAAAAGAAAAGGAGAATTAAAAACTCATTGGAAACAACATAGGAAATAATCAGTACTCAAAATACTTACCAATAGGGGTGCCTGGGTGACTCAGTGGTTGAGGGTCTGCCTTTGGCTCAGGGCGTGATCCTGGGGCCCTGGGATTGAGTCCCGCATCAGGCTCCACGCATGGAGCCTGCTTCTCTCTCTGCCTATGTCTCTGCTTCTCTCTATGTGTCTCTCATGAATAAATAAATAAAATATTTTTTTAAAAAAATCAATAAAATTTTTTTGATCTGAATATGAAAGAGAAAATGAAAAGGAAAACAGTCCCAAAAGTTTTGTATGATAGTATAAAATACATAACATTTATGTCTTCAGAGTCCCAGGAGGAAGAGAGAAAAAGTGTGGAGCTTGGGGAAAGTAGTAGTATAAAGTTTAATAATTCATATATTTTATGAAAGTCATGAGCCAACAGTCTCAAGAAGCAGTGCAAACCCCAAACAGGAAAAATTAAACAGATATCCACATGATAACATGAACTAATGAAACTGCAGAAAAATAAAAACAAGAAAAAAAACTTTGTATCATGAAAAAAAAAAAGATGTATTACCAATAGAGAAAGAATGATTACATTGACTAAAGAAAACATGGAAGGAAGTGACAGATGTTTTTCAAATACTAAAATAAAAAAGCTATCAACTTAATTCTATGTTCAAATTTATCTATGTATTGATCAATCAATCAAAAAGAGGAAGAATGAGAAGGAAAATATACTCTCATTGCATGAAAATTGCTGTTGTCACCCTTTATCCCCAGTTTCACTCCTGTGGTTTCAGTCACCCATGGTCCACTGTGGTCTGGAAGCAGGTGGTCCTCCTTCTGACAGATTATCAGATGGTCAGGGCATCTGGACCCCACGTCACTCTCACTCTATCTTATCACACAGCCATTTTATTCTCTCACATCATCCCAAGAAGGATGAGGAGAATACAAAAAGATATTTTGAGAGAGAATGACAATTTATGGAACTTTTATTACAGTACTTTTTTTGCAATTGTTCGTTTTATAGTCTCCTTGTTAATCTACTGTGCCTAATTTATAAATCACACTTTATTATAGATATGTATGCATATGAAGAAATAGTATACATAGGGCTCAGGACTTATCTCGGGTTTCAGGCATCTACTAGGGTCATCTACAGATAAGGAGCAACTACTGCATATGCATATTTTCATAGCTACAGCAACCACAAAAAACAAAAAACATGCAATGATAAATATTTACGAACATTATAGATATATCAAAGTGGCATTCTAAAACAGGTTTAAGTAGCCCTCAAAAAGGCAAGAAAAGGGGGGGGGAGAAACAAGATATAGACAGAGACAAAAGACAAAAAAATGTCAAACTCAGACTTGTCAATAATTACTTTTGTCAACTGTCAAAATGTACCATTCAAAAAACTGAGATTGAGGGAAAGTGTAAAGAAAAATAAAATGACTCAAAAAATAAGAACAAAGGCCTTGTAAGAGTTAACCAAGATGGCAACACAGGACGCCCCTGAGCTCCTCTCCTCCCATAGATGTACCAAATGTAATCCCACATGAAGGAATTCCCTCTGAAAGAGAGCCAGATACTAGCTGAATGACTCCCACACATCCTGTGAATGAGACAATGCCCACACTGAAAAGTATAGGAAAGTTTGAGATACACTCTTGCCATATACCCCATCTCCACACAGTGCCACACAACTAAGAGGGACCCTTCAATTCCTAGCTTTTCCCTGAGGAGCAGAGTTTGGACCCCATATCTTGCGCTCCAACTTTTCAGACTATCACCAGAGGGATAGACTACTTCTGGAAGGCAATGGAGCTTGTGTCCACAAGGTCACAAGACTATAGCATAAAAGGGAAAAAAATTCTTTACAAGCCTGAAAGTACTTGGCTATGGCTATCCTCCCAAGTCTCAGTGCAGAGGGATCTGGAAAAGATACCCCATCTCTGTTTTTCCCTGAAAAAAATTCATCTGCACTAAAAAGCTGCTGCCTGGGGGCACGACTTCTAATTTAGCAGGCACAGTGGACCTGCCATGATTGTCGCCAGAGATCAGAAGAGCCTGCAGAGAACTCTCCCACCTTCTCCTTCCAGCCCACCTCAAAAATAAAACCACTAAAAAATGTGACTTTATACATTTATATATTGTGAAATGATTACCACCATAGTCAGCTAACACCTCCATACATAACATAATTACCGTTTCTTTTTTGCATTTGTGATGTGTAAAATGTAATCTCTTAGCAACTTTCAAGTATATACTAGAGTATTAATAGCTATAATCACTATGCTGTATTTTAGATACCCAGAACTTATTCATTTTATAATTGGAAGTTTATACCCTTTAACTAACATCTCCCCATTTCTCCCACCCAATCCCCAGTCTCTGTACAGAATCACATTCTATTCTGTTTTTACCAGTTTGGCCTTTATAGATTTCACATATCAAGGATATCAAACACTATTTATTCTTCTCTGTCTGACTTATCATTTAGAAAAAATGCCCCCATGTTTTATATATGTTATCGCAAATGGCAGGATTTGTTCTTTGTTATGGCTGAATAATATTCCACTGTATCGATCCATCCATTTTGACAAACAGGTAGGTTTTTCCCATTATCTTGGCTATTGTGAATAATGTGGCAATAAACATGGGACTGTATATATCTTTTCCATCCTGTTTTCATTTTTTTACTAGATATATGCTCAGAGATGGGATTGCTGGATCCTGTAGTAGGTAGTTCTTTTAGTTAATTAACTAGTTAAGTAATTTTTTGAGAGAGAGAGTAGGAAGGAAGGGGCAAAAGGAGAGGGAGAGAGAGAATCTTAAGCAGGTTCCACACCTAGCACAGAGCACACACAAAGAGCACTCCACGTCACGCCCTGGAGATAATGACCTAAGCCCAAATCAAGAGTCAGTTGCCCAACTGAACAAACCATCCAGGTGCTCTGGTAGGTAGTTCCTTATAATTTATGAGGAACCTCTCTATATATACATATATAATATATGTACCCATATATAATATATATAGTACATGCATATATATTTATTCAGAGGAAAGGAAAAAAAGGTCATTTTTAATTTGTTTTAGATGGTTGAGAAATCATCAGAGAAGATGCAATTTCATATTTACTGACTCTACAAGAATGGTTTGAATCTTCAGAATAACAGGATATCTTCACTGTTAAGTATATCTTCATTTTAAAATCTATGACAAAATAATTTTCTATTTATCTTGGTTTTGCTTAAAGATTATTACTTGTTTTTTTATATTATAAAATACGTTCTTCCTTTTTATTCATTTATTTTTTTTGCTGTGTCAGAAGAAAGAATTTCTTTTTTTTCTGAAAGCCTGATACATATATACATACACATATATATGTGTATATGTATATTTATATTTTATTTTATTTTTACTTTTTTATTGGAGTTCAATTTGCCAACATATAGCATAACACCCAGTGCTCATTCCATCAAATGTCCCCCTCAGTTCCTGTCACCCAGTCCCCCCCATCCCCTGCCCACCTCCCTTTCCACTACCCACTGTTCGATTCCCAGAATTAGTACTCTCTCATGTTCTGTCTCCCTTTCTGATATTTCACACACATTCTTCCTTTTTAAAGTAAAAGCCATACTTTCAAAAATGAAGGAGACTAACTAAGAAAAGGAAGGTGGTAAGCTTGAAAACATCCATTCAAGCCTTAAACAATGGATTAAGTATATATATTTTATGAAAAAAATGGCACTAGGACAGCTGGGATCTTTTTGTCACCTACAACTGAAACAAAACTAGTGAATAATTGACCTCAAATCTCTTTGTTTTCTAGACTTCTTTTTAGCAATCCCATTGTTTTCCAAAGACTTTCTATGATCAAAGTCAAAAAAGGAAAATACTAATGATTTTTTGAAACTTTAAAATCTTTAGAAATAAATCATTCACATGTATTGAAAATAGTGTCAAGTTGTTTGCTAATAAACCCAATAATAGCAAGCCACTGATTACACTTTTATAAGTTAACACAAAGGAAGAAAAACAAAACTAAATGAAAACAAAAACATATTCTAAGACAGCAAATTGTTTTTGCATTTGCTATAGCAACAAAATCACCCAATTGAATTTAAAGATATGGTAGTGAAATAAACTTAGGGACAGGTGGTTTTATTGTTCGGTTAAAATGGTCTCAAGTCCTTTAGAGAATAATTTGTTCTTGAATATATATCAGTCTAATTCAGTTTCTGATATTTCTGAATATACATCTGTCTATGTGTCAAGGCCTGGGAACAGTGTTAGTTATGATTGCAATAAAAGCAATATTCATGTTGGGATAAATGTTCTGAGATTTAAATTCCTTTGACACAGATGGGGATTTGTTGGAACAGGATTTTTATTTTACCTCCCTTATGATTATATATATCAAATAGAATAATAAAATGTAATATCAAAATATTGGGAAATTGTTTAACTTGAAATATGTTGTTTTTTGAGTTTGATATTTCTATTATAAGGGCAAAATAGTTTGATAAATCATTTTTTAAAATAAAAGAATTTGTCAACAATACTGTAGGATTTTTAGCTTCATATTCATTATTAAAGAACCTTGACCATCTACAGTTGAAAATGATCATAACTCATTCAATTAATTTAAAGGTGATAAAACTTTGTGTAATGTTATGGTTGATTTGAGACAATTCTCATGATTTCTATGACTGTTCTTTTATATTTTGCTATAAATGTTTCAAGAAAAGGAATTTAGAGTATTTCTTCAATCCTCAGATATGACATTATATTCATATCTTTATTTTTGTTTTTATTTACTTCTTATAGATAAATTTTCTCAATACAATTCTCAATATTGAAAAGAAAACAAAAGTTTAAGGGCTACCAGTCTCATTGATCTTATATGATTATATATATATCATCTATCATTATCACGAAAGATTATAATATGCTGAAAATATTTGAAAATATTTATCTATTATATTCTGAACATAAAATTAATTTATTACACTCAATTTTAAATAATTATTGGATTTAGCATAAATTATATTTATAAATTTGTCAGATTTAAATATTGTCAAGTTGTATTTTTCAACTATATTCATCAAGTTCATGATATTAATGCACTAGAATTATATATCATATGTAAATAAAAATATCAGTGATACATTATCTCTAAATGTACACTTAATGATTTCCTAGAGAAGTTTCTAGTCAGATTACATATTTCTTTTTTTTTAAGATTTTATTTATTTATTCATGAGAGAGACATAGGAGAGAGAGAGAGGCAGAGACACAGGCAGAGGGAGAAGTAGGCTCCATGTAGGGAGCCCAACGTGGGACTCGATCCTGAGTCTCCAGGATCAGGCCCTGGGCTGAAGGTGGCACTAAACCACTGAGCCACCTGGGCTGCCCAGATTACATGTTTCTACCTCAGGGTTTGCATGACGAAAGATGCAATGAGTTTTATACTATCAATGGCTATAAAATGGCCTATTATATTCATATGCAATACTTCTATAGTGAAATATTAGTAGGAGATGATGCCAATTTGTTAAATAAATGCATTCTGTGATGTTCTGTAGGGTATTGACCTTAGGGAAAAATATATTATTGTGGGTTAAGCCATAGGCTTTAGAGTCAAGACAGGCTAATTACTAGCTCTGAGATTTGGAGTTAATCACACAAAATCTCTCAACTTCAGTTTCATGTTTTTATTTTTATTTTAAGGGCTTTTAAAATTTGTTGTTTTTGCTTAGTGTGTAGTATATAAAATGCAATTAATAATAGGTGGGTACAGACCACCGCCAAACACAACAGATTATAAAAGCATCTAATTTTGTGGGTGGTTGGATTAGATTGATAAAGTTGAGAGCTCTAGCAGGGTTTTGAATAGAGGTATATGGACCATTAATTCTCCAAATTGGCATCAGTCAACATCACTGTGGGTTTTAAAACGTAGAGATTGTTCTGTCTCATCTCAAGAGAGTCTATATTCATAATCCTGAAAGCTAGCTACAGTTTTAAAAAGCTTTCCTGTTGACATTGTCAGGTAAATATATTTTGGTGCTTTTGAAGTAGAGATCATTGAATATTTCTTTTCTACAATGATTTGATTTGAAGTGACAAATTTTCTCAAGACTTCATATTATTAATTCTGGAAAATTAAAGAATGAATTCTTTCACTTTTCCTTGAGAAAGGGTTTACACTTAGCTTTTCATTTACACTTAGTTTTACACTTAGTTGGGTTTAACAAAGAACAGAAAACCAAATGGGTGGTATGTCGAGTATTTAAGGATTTTGTTGCCCTAACTGCATGAACGGAGGCATTTTATGACACGGAGCTTGAAGACTGAACTGAGGCCTATTATGCTTGTACATCAGTAATAAGCATGACAGTTAAGAATGACAAGAATATGAGGACAAACTGGGAAAGGACAATTTTGAATCTCTGAGTTATTTTTAAATGAGGAAATCTTTCCTTGAGCTCTCTAGGAAATTAAATAATGACTGAAGAAGGTAATTGCTTTCCAAAAAAAGTTTAAACAACTTAAAAGTACCAGAAAAAAAAAAAACCCAAACAACTGGAGATGCATCTAGTGATTACAGCAGGGTCTAGTGCAGTGGTTTTCATCTTAGTTTTGCATTGAAATTGCATGTGGAGCTTTCAAAAATTACCTGGTACCTACATCAGATCTATTTTTTTTTTTTAATTTTTATTTATTTATGATAGTCACAGAGAGAGAGAGAGAGAGGCAGAGACACAGGCAGAGGGAGAAGCAGGCTCCATGCACCGGGAGCCCGATGTGGGATTCGATCCTGGGTCTCCAGGATCGTGCCCTGGGCCAAAGGCAGGCGCCAAACCGCTGCGCCACCCAGGGATCCCTACATCAGATCTATTAATTATTTGAAGTATCAAATGAGCATCCGTATTATTTTATTTTGTTATTTTGTTAATATAGTAAAAATAACTTTTTTGTATGTGTACAGTCCTATAAATTATATAACACATGCACACTTTTGTTAAACCACAACCACAGTAACAATACAAAACAGTTCCATCGTCCCAAAAAACTAGCACTTTGTGCTACCCCTCTGAAGTAACATCCTTCCCCACCCTTAATCTCTGATAACCACCGATCTGTTTACTTTCTCTCCAGTTTTGTCATTTTAGGAACGCCATATAAATGAAATGGAACTGTGCAGTATGCAATTTTTTTTAAAAGATTTTATGTCTTTGAGAGGGACAGAGTGAGCAAGAGAGAGAGAGAAGGAACAGGGGGAGGGGCTGAGGGATAAGCAGACTCTCTGCTCAGCTGGGAGCCCAAAGTAGGGCATGATACCCTGGGATCATGACCTAAGCCTAAGGCAGAAGCTTAACTGACTGAGCCACACAGGCATCACAGTATGCAACCTTTCAAGTAAACTTCTTTCACTCAGAAAAAAATTCATAAAATAGTAAACTCACTCTTACTTTCATAGTGTGGTCTTCTCCCGGAGTCTGCTTGTTACTGTTTATTTTTTCCACACCTTGAATAATTGTTAAATGTATTATGTCAAAGTTTAACTGCTGCATCACTAGGTGAACCAAGATGGAGTGTGCTTACTCCATTTTAGATGAAACTACTCCTAGCAATATTCTTTACACTTCAGTAAGAAAGCAGGATTAGTAAATACATTTCTAGGACATCAAAATTTATTCCAAATGTGGAGTAAGTAGGGGAGAACATTAAATTAGGCATTGTTGCAATTCAACAATTTAGTGTTTTTCAAAGTAAAATTTAGCTAGCTGCACAGAAAGCCATAGGGGGTATTTGTTTAGAGCGCAGGTTACTGAAATAAAAGGTGATACACAAAATCAGAATCTCTTAAAAATTGAGTCTCAATATATCTTTATAAAAAGTACCTAGATAATGCTTATTTATCCCAAAGTTTGCAGACCAAAGTGTTTATCTAGAATATAGGAAAGATTCTAATCAAAGGTCAGACTCTATCATCTGCCCATTATTGCATAAATCACATAATTTCTCTGGTTTCACACGTGAAATTCAATTCAATAAATGAATATTTCTAACTGTATATTATTAACACACATTGTAATTCATCATTAGCATAGCTGTTAATCAGTTTTTCTTGATTAATATTTATTAATATTTATATGTACCATTTCTATAGAATGCATAAGCTCTAAAATTTGTAATGCTAAACTTGAATAAAAACATGAATAAAAACAAATTATCATCGAACTAACTATAGTCTAGGAAGTGAAGTGAAATAATAGGCATACTAAACTAGAATTCTTTCTTAGAATGCTAGGACATGATATGTGACATGGAAAAATAAATACAGCAGAGTAATGAGGACTGGGAGAGAGTTGTGTGTGTAAGGGACCATGAGGTTAAGTAGAGTGGTCAAAATGGTCCTCATTATGCCAATATATTTTAAGAGATTTGGAGGAGGTGAGAGAGGAAGCCAAATGGCTATTTCGAAGAGTATTCCAAATATTCCATAACTCCATGTATATGCCATGCCTCGAAAACAGCAAGGGGAGTGTGTGTGTGTGTGTGTGTGTGTGTGTGTGTGTGTGTATAAGAAACAAGAGAAGGAGAGGAGGTAGGAGAGAAGAGGGAGAAAGAAAAAGAGTAGTATGAGATGAGCTCAAAGAGGAAATAGGATTCATATCATACAAAGCTTTGGGTAAGTTTGACAGTCATTTTTAGCAAAATGGAGAGTAGTTGAATAATCATTAACAAATAGTTCACCAATCTGATTTATTTTCTTAAAGGATTAATCTGTTTTCTCAGAATTGAATTTAATGGACAGCAAAATGGACATTAGGAGATCCAGTTAGGAGGCTGCTGTAGTTACCCACATTTAAAAGTGGTTTACAACAAAAAGGTGGTGATGCAGGTGGTAAGATATAATCAGAGTCTATATGTGTATTTCAAGGGTTAAGAAGAAAGATTTTTTAAAGAAATCACACATGGAGTGTGTCAGAAAAGTGGAAGTCAAGCTTTGACCTGAGTTTTTGGGAAAATGAAGTTGCTTTTAACTGAGATGCAAAGATTACAGAGGTAAAAAGAATGGGCTGGTGGGACCATGATGTCCAGTTTGGGTAACTGAAAAAGGATTAGAAATCCACATGAACATGTTGTGTAGTACACTACACAACAGAATCTGGAATTATGGAGAGAATTATTGGTTGATAATATATAGTGTCAAAAAGAGAGAGGAAAACATTAAGAGGAGTCAAATAGTATAATATTAACTGAGGCTCCACCTATTGCAACATTTGACAGCTGTAGGACTATTTGGCTGGTTGTTTGGTTGGTTTTACTTTTTTTTTGTTTGTTTGTATTAACCAATCTGAAGAAAGTGAAATGGTATCTTATTTGAATTGAATTTGCATTTGAAATAATGCAAACCATGTGGTAGGCAAGTCCCTTTTCCTAACTTCATCATCTTTACAGGAACCTTGAGTATGCTTGTCCCTTCACACTTCCGTATGCATTCTAGAAATATCTTGTAAAACTTATTAAAACTAAGAAAATAAAATCTTTTGAGATTTTAGTTGGAATTGCTTTGAAATTCTAATTTTGGAGACCATGGACAGTTTTATGCTGCTGGTCATTTATTTATTAAGATACTTTATAAAACTCAAAAAATGGGATCCCTGGGTGTCTCAGCGGTTTGATGCCTGCGTTTGGCCCAGGGCATGATCTTGGAGTCCCAGGATCAAGTCCCATATCGGGCTCCCTGCATGGAGCCTGCTTCTCCCTCTGCTTGTGTGTCTGCCTCTCTCTCTCTCTCATGAATAAATAAATAAATTTAAATAAATAAATAAATAAATAAATAAATAAATCTCAAAAAACTATCAAATTTACATAACCAGTTTTGTACATCATTTTAAAAGATACATCCTCAAGGATCTTATCATTTGTTGCTGATGCAAATTTTGCCTTTAAATTAATTTAATTTTCTGGGATCCCCAAGTGGCTCAGTGGTTTAGCACCTGCTTTTGGTCCAGGGCATGATCCTGGAGTCCTGGGATCAGGCTCCCTGTAGGGCCCGCTTCTCCCTCTGCCTGTGTCTCTGCCTCTCTCTCTCTATCTCGCTCTCTCTCTCTCTGTGTGTCTCTCATGAATAAATAAATAAAATCTTTAAAAAGTTAATTTCATTTCTAAAGTGTACTAATGTATAGAAAACCAAGAATGTTTTATATTAATCTTATATCAATATTGTTAAACCTTGTTGAAAATCTAATAATATTCTCTATTATAGTCACTTGAACTTTCTACATAGATAAACATCCCATCTCCAAATCATGACAGTTTTTTGCTTTATAATCCTTTTAAATTTTATTTTAGTTTGTTTTCTTTATTTAAAAGGAATGCTGGTAAAAAAAAAAATCAAAGAATTTTTAAAAAATTCACCATTGAGGATGATGTCTGCTATAACATAATAGAGGCAATCTTTATCAATTAATAGAAACAAAGTCTTAAAAAAGTCTTATTTATTTTTGTTTCCAGGTTTCTCTATCCAATAATAATCATCTCAAAATGTAATGACATTTATTCTCAGGGTAGGACATTTTATTTCATGGTTAGCAATTTTAGAAAGTACAGTTGATTTACAAATATAAAACTTTCTGATGAGTATATAATGAATCATTAGTCTCTCACCGATTGGTCATAAAGAAATATAAACTCATTATCCATTTTTGCTTAAATTACTTTGATTTATCATTTAATTATAAAAAGCAACTTCTTTCTTAGTACCATACAAGAATCAACAAAAATTGAAGTCATTCTACAGCTAATGTCAAAAATAGACTATATCATTATGCTGCTTCATATGAGAAATTATTGTGTAAGGTTCTATAGTTACCATTAAACAGATAAACATATAGATATTATAAATAAAATCACTAAAAATCAGTAGATTTATTGAGTATTTCACGACAAATACCTTCCCATTTAACCATTGTAACAATTGGCTGATGCAGGTACTGTTATTAACCCCATTTCAAATGAGAAATCTCAGGCTTAGCGTAGATTTACCTAAACTTGCACAGCCACTAAAAGGTAAGTGATAGAACTGAGTTTCTAATCCAAGCAGTCTGTCACCAGAACTCATGTTTTTAAGCATTTTGCAATATAGTTCACAAATATTTAGTGAATATTGTTAATCTCAGATATTGGGATATAGTATTCAGGAAAACAAATATATCCCGTGTCTCTTGATGTATACCATATGATAAAGTCAAGAACAAGATACTGTGTAGTATATTATGGTGATTAAAAGACTAGGTTCTGCACAGTTAAGGGAACAATCAATAAAATAATGAAAGGCAACCCTTGGGATGGGAGAAGATATTTGGAAATGACGTATCTGATAAAGGGTTACTATCCAAAACTCAATAAAGAACTTATCAAACTCAACACCCAACAAACAAATAACCCAGTTAAGAAATGGGCAGAAGACATAAACATATTTCCAAAAAAGACATACAGATGGCTAACAGACATATGAAAATATGTTCAACATCATCTATCATCAAGGAAATACAATGAGATATCATGTCACATCTGTCAGAATGGCTAAAATTAACAATACAGGGAACAAAAGATGTAGAGAAAGGAGAACCCTTTCTTATGCTGTTGGCAAGAATGCAAATGGGTGCAGCCACTCTAGACAACTTCCTCAAAAAGTTAAAAACAGAACTACCCTACACCCCAGCAACTGCACTAATAGATATTTATCCAAAAATGATGATTTAAAGTGACAACATACCCCAATGTTTATAGCAGTATTATCAACTATAGCTTATGGAAAGAGCCCAGGTGTCCATTGACTAATGAATTGACTGAATCAGTATATATAATGATTGCTCAGCCATCAAAAAGAATGAAATCCTACCATATGCAATGACATGGATGGAGTTAGAGTGTACTATGCTAAGCAAAAACAGTCAGAGAAAGACAAATACCATATGATTTCACTCATATATGGAACTTAAGAAACAAAATGATGAACGTAGGGGAAAATTAAAAAAAAAGAGAGAGGAAGGCAAACCATATGAGGGACTCTTAACTATAGGGAAAAAACTGAAGGTTGATAAAGGAGAGGTGGATGAGGAGATGGGCTAAATGGGTCATGGGTATTAAGGAGGGCACTTGCTGTGAGGAGCACTGGGTGTCACATATTAGTGATGAATCACTGAGTTCTCCTCCTGAAACTAATACTACATTATATGTTAACAAATAAGATTTAAATAAAAACTGGAAACATGAAAAACTTGGGGAAAAAAGGTAAAGACTAGGCTCTGAAATGGACTTTTAAAGTAGTCCATTCTGCTATGTATCTTACTCACATGACCTTGCACGTAGGTCAGGGAAATTGAATGCCCAAAGGAAATATTGAGGTGTAGACAATCATAGACTAGAGAAATTGAGTATCTGGTTTAAAATGGGGAAGGCAGTAATTCAGAATGATCAAACTTCATGCTCCCAGATCTCTTTCATTAGAAACTCTTAGCTATTTCAGTGTTTATTTGCTATTGACAAGACTTTATAAACTCCTCCCTTTTGATTTTTTATACATGCACACTGCTTTTTAAATAAAAATTGTACCTTCTTTCTATCTTTGAACATCCTTAATGTATGTATTTCAAATTCTTGGTTAGAAAGATCTGAAATTACTATCTGATTACTTATTATACTGGTTTTTTTTTTAGCACTGGATTTCTTCATAAACTTTGAAATTTCTGTTTGCAAGTTTATTCTGATGGAAATTACTTTCTTTGACAAGTGAGATATTGTTAGTTTCATTTGTTTTCTGCTTTCTCTTCCTCTCTAGGTTCAGTCCTTGCTGTCTAGTGATTTTTGTTTCTCAGCCCACTCTAAAGCACCAGGTTTTTTTTTGTTTTGTTTTGTTTTTTTGTTTTTTTGTTTTTTAAGCACCAGGTTTTAAATCTCCCTTCAGTATTATTTCCCAGGAGTGATATTGAGGATGTATCAGGTCTCATGATAAATTCAGTGGGTTTGTGACTTGTCCCTGAAAGCTCTGTTATATTACTATCTCCCGCCTCCCTTTTCCCAACCTTTAGATAAAAGCATATACCATTTCGCATATGCACAGATAGACATATTCTTTCCTGCCTCCGTAACCTTTCAGGAGCTCTTCCAGATATCTCTCTCAACTAAGTCTGCCTGTTATCATATAATCATGTGTATTAACAAGCTTACTATTTATATTTTATTTTTATTGAGTTTTTGAGTTTTATTGAGTAGTAATTGACATACATCACTGTGTAAGTTTACCGCATATAGCATGATGGTTTGATTTATGTAGGTTGTGAAGTAATTATAATAGGTCTATTACCCATCTTCTCACACAGATATAGTAAAAAGAAAGGAAGAAAAAATAAGGGGAAATGTTTTTTTTATAATAAATTTATTTTTTATTGGTGTTCAATTTACCAACCTACAGAATAACACCCAGTGCTCATCCCGTCAAGTGCCCCCCTCAGTGCCCGTCACCCATTTGTCCTTATGATGATAACTCTTAAGATTTACTATCTTAACAATTTTCCTGCATATCATACAGCAGTGTCAGCTAGAGTCATCATGTTGTACATTACATCCCTACTGCTTACATATCTTATAACTGGAAGTTTGTACTTTTGATCACCTTCCTTCAATCCCCACATCTCCCACAACCCTTATAATCACAAGTCTGATCTCTTTCTATGAGTCTGTTTTTTGTTAATGCTATACACAAGGTCATAAAGTATTTGTTTTTCTCCAATTGATTTCACTTAGCATAATAACTTCAAGAGCCATCCATGTTATCATAAAGGAATTTCCCCATTTTTATGGCTGAAAAAATATGTATGTATATATCACAAACTTCTTTATCCTTTCATTCATCAATGGACACTTAGATTGTTACCATTGCTATGAACAGGGAGTTTCAGATATGTTTTTGAGTTAGTACCTCTGTTACCTTTGGATATAGTCTCAGAACTAGGATTGCCGGATCATGTGGTAGTTCTATTTTTAATTTATTTAGACACCTCCATACTGTTTTCCATAATGGTCACACTAATTTACAATCCCATCAACAGTGTTCCCTTTTCTCTACATACATGCCAGGATTTGCTCTCTTGTCTTTTGATGATGGCTATTGTAACAGGCATGAAGTCAAGCCTTTTGGTTCTTTTTAAATTAATTTTTTAATACCTCAAGAAACACACTCCCAACCCACATTGGTTGTTCTGAAATGGAAAACAGAACGCTCATAGCTTAAACCCAGCTCATTGTTATTTCTGTTCCACTTCTGGTTCACAGACTCCTTTTGTACTTAGTAGTACCAGTTATGCTGGTATTTCATAATATTTATCCTTTATTCCTATGAGTTAAAAATATGTAAATTTTCAAGTATAAACTCCTACACTAACTTGACAAATTAATCTACATCATGGGTTCAAGAATATTTTTTTTCTATTTCTCATGATTTTTAAAAGAAGAAGCTTATTTGGAGAGCTAACGAGTTCCCTCCTCTCTCCTTTCTGCTTAGGATGGGCATATTGGCACAAAAGAGGAGCCTAATCCTACTCCAGTTGTCTGCCATTCAAGAAAGGAAAACTTAATGTGACTGGATAAAACTAGAGTTTTTATTAGCAAGTTGAAGCTTATGAATTTACATCATTTTATCCAGTGATATTTTGCTATTCAGTGTAAACACAAGACTATTTATGGGATTTTTAAAATTAAATTTTGGCTCTGGAGTCAGGATGTAGAAATATGAACTAAACTTAAACACCAATGAATGTGAAAGCCAAAATATTTTTGTAAAATGAAATCTCTTCCTAGAAATGTAGAAGAGAAAAAATATTTAGTAATATAGTTAACAAGAGTTGAAATAAAAGGAAAATAATGTAAAAACATTAATATCATTTAAATGACAATAATGATGTTTAAGCATTCTATTATCAAACAGGTATCAGAAATCCAGGAAAATATTGGCATATTATTAATATGGGGTGATATTAAGGCCTGGATAGATTATATTATTTTCAATATGTTAGATATCCCTCTCTATCAAGATGTTCCTTTCCCCTATTCTTTTGATGTTATTGGCCATATGACATTTTGATTAGGCCTAATTTGCTTCCCTCTTCCTCAGCCGCAGCACTACCTTGGTTCAAGCCCTATCATCTCTTGCCTGGACAACCCTTTCTTCCCAGTCTTCTCTTAGAATCTGTCCCCAACACATAGTATGAGTAATCCTTTAAAAGTTTAAATCAAATTACATTGCTACTCTCTTCAAGATACTGAAATGACTTCCCATTTCAACCAAAGTAAAAAGCAAATTTACAATGTACAAGGCTATTCATATTACTGGTTCTTGTTCCCTCCCTGGCACTACTTCCTTCTCCTCCCACTTAATTCCCTCTATTCTAGCCACATTGACCTGCTATTCTTTGCTCATATAACATGGCCACCGTAGATAACTTTGGCTTGTAACTCACAGAGCCATTCTGGTTCATCAGCTTCTCTCTGGACATTGGAAAAATGAGGTATAGTCAGATTTTAGAAGAATTTTGAAAATAGAGTCAACACAAATTTTTGTGGAATTACATGCGAGTTATAAGAAAAAAGAAAAAAGTAACTTGCATTCAACCTCCAAATACATGGTTTCATAATGTCACCAATGGCCTCCATTGCCTAAATTCAATGGAATTTATGCTTTCCTATTTTATATTACCCTCCATCAGCTTCTATCAATGATTGTCAACTTTTTTCTCAAAAACACTTTCTTTCATTGATTTCTGTGAACCTCACTCCCTCAGTTTTCTTCCGTTTTCTCTAGATGTCCTTTGTCTCTTTCTCAGGCTTATTTTCCTTTTCTCTCCCATGAATTCTGAATTTCATCAAACTATATTGTTTGTGTCCACTTACAAACTTCAACTATTTTTTCCTAAGGAATATTATTCACAAAAACATTGTTGAATGTTATTTATTTTCAGAAATCCTGTATCTCATATCTGCTGTTCAGATTTCTGCTCTATTCTCCAGATTCATACAATAAAATTTTATTTAGAACACCTCTTCTTGTTATTTCAAATGTGCCTTAAAATCAATACATTGATAACAAAATTGTGATTTGCCATTTCCTCTCACCTTATCAAATTGAAAGACTTCCAATTTAATGCAACATCATTTATGCAAGTGAACAAACCAGAAAAATAACTACCATCCTATAACTTTCCTCTTTCTCACCACTCAATACTTATACAAAATCCAATCCATAATCTACACATGTGGTTTCTCCATCTCTACTGCCAATTTGCCTCCTCCTGTACAACATCACCAATGCCTAGACTACTCCAGTAACTTTAAGAAGGCTCTCAACATCCACTCTAGTCCTTATGGATCAATAACGATTATTTATTTTCAAATAAAACTGTCTTAACATTAACCATCTTTTTAAAATACCTATTTTTTTCTCTAAGTTTAGAAACCAATGTTCTATAGGAAAAAAAAAATCCCTGACTTCATACTTATCTTCATTTCAAACCTTCTTCACCATCACCTTCACCTCTGGAGGGCCTTCAACAATTCAAATGTACCTTTTCTTTCCAACAGCAAGGACTTTGGACATTTTATGCACTTTGCCTGAATCACAGTTTATCTACACATTTCATATGCTTCAAATTTCAAACGTTATTTACTGGTAGAATGCTATGCTCTGTACCAGTAGAGCAGTCTGTTAGTTTAACATCACCTCCAACCTTACTTTATTTACTGAATTACCTGAATAATATTTTGTCAGTCTTAATAGATTATAGAGTTTGAGTCATCATTATACTGTAATACTGAGCATGGTTCCTGTGCAAAGTAAATAATTATTGAATATTGCTCTATATTACAGGAACTCTTAATCTCTTCCCCAAGCCTTCAACAAGTATCACCTGAGCATGTCAGACTGAATTAATTTCCATTTAACATATACACAAAAGGAACACTTATTTAAAACCAGGCTCCGAAGACAAGAACATAAAATGATACAAGACTATTGTTATAAAGAGAGGAGGATTAAGTGGGAAATTTTACAATAACATCGCCATTGCTCTTGTTAACTATAATATTAATGGACAATGCACAAATTACTTATTTATAAATTAAATTTAAATAATATTTGTTTTCCAGTCCACAAGCCATTAGAAACAATATCTACCTAAATTAATCTAATTTTATATATTTAAATTTATCTGTGGAAAATCAAATGAATTTCATAAGGAAAAGGAAAATGTTTCAGAAATTGAAACCTTCACCATCACCATGAAACTGTAAACAGTTTCAGAATCACTCTAAAAAGAAAGAAGGTCGTTTAATTATTAAATTGGTGACTTTTAAAGAAAATGCCGGAAATGTAAAAGAGAAAATCAAACATCATCACTCTGATAAATATCATTATATGTCATACAATTTCTTTGAGTAAATTTTCCATGAAAAAATTTTTATTTTTTATTTTTTATTTTTTTAGATTATAAAAAAACTTCCTCTTTAATCAAGGCTTTTAAACATGGAACAGATTCCTTGAATAAAATGAAAAGTCTCTAATATATTGAAACATAAACCATCATACATACAACACCTGGCAGGAAAATAAAAACTACAAGTTTACACAATCCCCATGACAGCCATGGCCTATCGTCAGATGCTTCCTCTATGTACCAGGCGTGCTCTGCTGGGTACACAGCTCAGCTGAGGCTGCAGCCCAAAGAGCACTCAACTGGCCGGGCCATGGTGCTGTTGGCTCTGCTCAAGCAAAACAGTCAGCAGCACAAATAGTGTACTGAACATCCTTTAAATATCAAAGTGAGAAAACAAGAAGGCAACATAATGATGTTATCAGGGAGATGTTAGGTCTTCCAAGACTCTTTGTGTGAGATCAACTTCAGAAAGATGTACCATGTTTGCCCTGAGATTTAGGGACCCTGCTCACCATGCCGAACCCTGGCTGAGAAGACCCAAACCGCTCACTGTGCACACAGGTGGGGCTGGGCTGTCTCCTCTGCTTAATGCTAAAAGCGGTAGTAGGTCCCCCAGGGACTGTGGATAATGCACAGTTGGCATACCAAAAACAAAACAAAACAAAACAAAGCAAAGCAAAACAAAACAAAACAAAAGGAAAAAAAAAAAACCACTGGAAGATACTTTATAGTTACTGAAATAAAATGTTCAATGTTACATAATGTCCTTTACACATCACTTTTATCATTATCTTTTAACATGGCAATTGAGAAATTCAGAATTACATTTCAAACTTATGTTGAAAGTGCTAAACTCTAAATGAGAAACAATTTGGGCTGCATATGTTTTAAATAGGACAGCATAGTGGAGTCCTTAATATCATTAATTTACAGTACCATATTAAAAATGAGAAAGAGAAATCACAGAGAAATACGTTAATATATTTATTGAACATATAGTTTCATCTTGATACAAGCTGCTTTGTTTCTCAGTCCTCAAAATATCTGTGTATTTGGAAAGAGTATGTGATTGCATGTTTTTAGCACTGAATCCTCACAGGACTTCTATAGTCTGGGTAGGAGCAAAGCTCAGATTCAGTAGCTGAAAAATCCCTCTGTAATATAATGTCTAATATGTTGTTCCACGTATTTTTGGCCCTTGGTTTGTTTTGTTGGGTATCTCATGTGCTGGTGAATTGTAGCCTTTCTTTTGTCAAATGAAGAATGTATGAAATCTCAATGTCTTAATCCTACCGTATTTCTTTCATTATAAACAGTTTCATATTGTTTTTGGAATCAAAGCTGTAAAACTCAAAACAATAAAATGTGTATAATCTCATTGACATTTTGAAATACAGAGTGTGGAAAAAGGATTAATCTAAGGTGACTTTAATAATTATCAAATCAAAAAACTGCATAATTTTATTGAAGTCATCATAACATTATTTATATGTGATGGTATACGATTATCATAAAAGCATAAATAGTAACTTTTTTACAAATGGTCATTTTTATCTATTTTCTATTCATTGGACTGTGTACATACATTAGCCTATTGCTTAGTTTCCAACATAGAAGACAACCTGTGTAAATGTGTGAGAGTTACTGTAATTTATTTAATAACTACAATAATTTTATTGGTTATCTTATTTTATTTTATTTTTTTATTGGTTATTTTAAAAATTGAATCTATACATTAAAAATAGATCATTAGTAAAGTCTATGGCAAGAACTAATGAAGTAGAAATTATTAATCAATATCTGGTGAATAAATAACAGTTATATGTAAATTAACCAGTATAATTTACTTTAAATTTCCAAAAATGATCTTACCATATCATACTATTAAATTTTTGTTCTTGATATGACTGCACTGAAATTATGGGTTTGTGGATAGAGTTTTTAAATGCAAAATGTGAATAAAGTTTTTAAAGGCAATAGCAAATTTGAGTCTGATCACAAATGCTCTTTAAAATGAAGTATAATTGAAAAATGAGAAAAGCTGGAGCTCTTTTTAAAATAGCTTTATTCTAAGGTCCTCAATGATCTTAAGGAAATATCATATAATAGCAGAAATGAAAAAATGTCTAATGCTGATAATGGTGTAAGAGCATAAGGATGCCATCTTGGCAAGTTTGAAAACTATTTTGAATTTAGATGAATTAACCAAAAATAGTATTTGTTGAAGCAAATCAGCTCAGATTTTCAAGATTTTATAAGTGTATGAACCTATTAAATTTGAGGTTTTTTTCCTTGGGTCATACTGTACCAAATATAAAATCCAATGATTTCTAGCTGAACATAGCAGCTGTTTTGAATGCAAAGCAACTGCACCTATACTTGGAGTATAACTCCAATAACGCAAAGTAATGCTTTGCTGTAAAAGCAATACATACATAAGATTATTCATTATGAGCAAGAAAGCTTTATACCAAAGCTTTATGCCAAAGCTTTATACCAAAGATGCAGAGCAGGTTCTATAGCCCAAAGTTAATCAATGTAATCCACCATATTAACAGGCTAAAGAAGAAAATTCACATTTTTATATCAATATATGCTTAAAAGCAACAGACAAGACAATACCAATTCATGATAAAAACTCTCAGGAAAAATATTGATTACAAACATCTTCAAAAAACCTTTAGCTCATATAATATTTAATGATAATAGGCAGAAAGTATGCTTGCTAAGATCAGAAAGAAGGCAAGTTATTCAATCTCACTATTCTTATTTAACGTAGTGTAGGAGTCCTGCTAGTACAATAAGGCAAGATAGAAAGTAAAATTTGTAGATCTCAGGAAGGAAGAAAGTATCTGACTCTGCTTACTGGTGAAATATCTACCTACATAGAAAAGACTAAATAATCTACAAGAACAACTTCTAAAGTCAGTGAATTTAGGGATGCTTCGGTGGCTCAGGCCCAAGATGGAGATGGAGACCTGAGATGGAGACCCAAGTAGGGCTCTATGCTCAAGAGGGAGTTGCTTCTCTCCCTCTTCCTTTGCCACTACCTTTGCTCATGCTCTCTCTCTATCTCTCTCTAAAGTGAGTAAATAAGTCTTATATGAATAAATAATAAAATAGTAAGCTTAATAAGGTGAGAAGTTGCAAGATACCATGCAAAATTCACATGTATTCCTATATACTACCAAAAAAATATTTGAACAATTAAATTTTAATTGCAATATAATTTCCCTTCACTTAAAAAAGATAAAATGTTAGGTGTAAATCTAAGAAAACATGTACAGGAAATGTAGTTCTGGGCATCTAGCCCAAACAGATTAAGACTTATTTTCACACAAAACCTTTGTTGAATGCTTATAGCAGCTCTATTCGTAATAGCCCCAAACTGCAAACAATTCAGATGAGTTTTAATGAGTAAATGGTTAAACAAACTGTTGTACTTCTATTTCAAGGAATACTACTCAACAATTACAACAAAGAACTTACTGATACATGTAACAACCTAGATGAATCTCCAGGAAATCATACTGTTTAAAAAGGCCATTCCTAAATACAAAACATATGATTCCATTCACCCTATCGTTTTTGAAATGCCAATTACAGAAATGAAGAACAGATTAATGGTTGCCAGGGGTTAATAAGGAGGCGAAGACAGGAAAGATCTTGGTATGGCCATAAAAGGTATAGGATTCTTGCATTATAGAAATACTCTATAATATTTTGCCTATATTGATGCCAATATTATGATTGTGATAATGTACCACAGTTTTTTAAAGTAGTTACACTACTTGACTGGGGATAACTGGAGGTAACGGTTAATGAGTACATAGTATCTCTAGTATTTTTTAAAACAGCATGTAAATTTATAATTATCTAAAAAATTTTTAAATAATTTTAAAAAATGAGAATGGGGATCCCTGGGTGGCGCAGCGGTTCGGCACCTGCCTTTGGCCCAGGGCGCGATCCTGGAGACCCGGGATCGAATCCCACATCGGGCTCCCGGTGCATGGAGCCTGCTTCTCCCTCTGCCTATGTCTCTGCCTCTCTCCCTCTCTCTGTGACTATCATAAATAAATAATAATAATAAAAAATTTAAAAAATGAGAATGACAATTCTCTAAGATTTGAGTAGGTTTTATTTCCTCCAAATATTTTCCCCAAACTGAATAAATTAGGTTATACATATAAATGCTCAATGTTCTCTCTTTCTCTCTGTTTGTATGTGTATGCTTACACTGACACATATGTATGTTTATACACACAAGATACATACATATATACAAAGTTAGATTAGAAAAGGTGGTTAAATACCATGCTGTTCACTGGAACACTTTCATTTGGAACCTTGAACTGGCATGTAAGTGTATTGCCCTGAAGCCACCATGTGGTGAAGAAGCCTAAATAGCCCAAGTAGAAAATAGCACATAGCAATTCCTGAGACTACATGAAGAAAGAGGTGATGGCCAACCCTGAAATGTTTTAGCTCTACCCATTGTTTGTAATCCCATAGGAGACTCTGAGCTAGAATCCCATAGGAGACTCTAGCTAGACATACTGAGTCCTTCAGTCTTGATCCATAGAAATGCTAGGGGATGATAAAGTGATCTACACATTTACACTTAACATGCATTTTTAAAATTACATGGTATTTTTTTATGTCTCCACTAGATTCTGTGAATTTGTGTCTAATAGCATACATTAATATTACACACATGTCTTTTTTATCTTTAGACCTACACTTTTGTAACCCAGTTTTCAGCATAGACTTGATACTCCATTAACATGTGATTAATATACTCACAGATAGTATTTCCTTTAATATGATTGTGTTTTCATTTACTTATTGTAAGTATCATTTACTTATGTTCAGCTCAAAATATGTTCAGCTATCCAGAAATGGAAATTTTTTTGATGTATATAAAATCAGCCATCAAAATGAGTGTAAGAAGAGTTATAGGGCAGCCCCAGTGGCCCAGAGGTTTAGTGCCGTCTTCGATCCAGGGTGTGATCCTGGAGACCCGGGATCGAGTCCCATATCAGGCTCCCTGTATGGAGCCTGCTTCTCCCTCTGCCTGTGTCTCTGCCCCCCCACCCTGTCTATCCTGAATAAATAAATAATATATATTTTTAAAAAGAAGACCTATAATTTTTAAAATTATATATTTTTCCTCATAACCAGAAGTTTTAAAGTATATTTCATCATCCAATAAGGATTGTAAAATGCATATGCAGTGAGAAGGAAAATCAGTTTCTATGGATCATATGCAGCAACTGGTATAAATAGATGTCTATGGCATGTTTCTACATTTTTTACACTATGAAATCACGTTTCCATAGCATTTCTGTGTTATTGATTCTCTCTGTCATCAGTTAAAAGCTGCATAGGTTCTTCTTTTGGAAAATTGCATTAGTTGTCAACATTTCCAAAAACAGTGATTTTTATTAAAAAAATATCTAATAAAATGCCTAATGTTATAATTTCATAAAAATGTATGTTAATGTCAATTTTAGAAGTCTATAGCTTGTTTTTTATAGCCATTTTACATGGCCATTAATAGATTAATAGCAGTTACCTTCAAGATTTTATCTGAGCTTGTATAAACAAAAGGTTTGCAAAATGTATCTTGAAACTTCTTTACAAAATAAGATCTAGAATCTATTATTGGGGCTAGAGAAGATATAAAAATAAACAAACAGGAAAGATACAATTTAAAGTATTTACTGGTATGAAAAGTTTTTTTTTTTTAGTATGAAAAGTTTTAAGAAAGAAAAGATAATGAATAACTCCTTTTGGAACTTTAAAACATTTTAAGAATGATCTAAATATGGTGATAAATCTAAAGCTCATAGATGCCTGTAATCCATGGAGAGAGAAGATAGTGGTGGAGTAGGACCGTAAGTCATGTCATCTTATGAACACAACTAGATAACTATCAAATCACCCTATATACCCCAAGGATGTCCACTCTCACCATGTTTACTCAACATAGTACTGGAAGTCCTAGTCACAGCAATCTGACAAGAAAAAGAAATAAAAGGCACCCAAATTGGTAAGGAAGAATTAAAACATTCAGTACTTGCAGATGACATAATACTATATATATAAAGCCGTAAAGACTCCACCAAAAAAACAGGTAAACAAATTCTTTTTTTTTAAGATTTTATTTATTTATTCATGAGAGACACAGAGCAGCAGAGACACAGACAGAGGGAGAAGCAGGCTCCATGCAGGGAGCCCAATGTAGGACTTGATCCTGGGACCCCAGGATCATGCCCTGGGCTGAAGGCAGGTGCTAAACTCCTGAGCCACCCAGGAATCCCAGGTAAACAAATTCAATAAAGTCAGAGGATACAAATATCAATCTACAAAAATATGTTGCATTTCTATATACCAATAATGAAGCAGCAGAAAGAGAAATTAAGAAAACCATCCATTTGTAATGCAACCAAAGCAATAAGATGCCTAGGAATAAACCTAACCAAAGAGGTGAAAGACTGTATTCTGAAAAGTATAGATACTGACAAAAGAAATTGAAGACAATATATATATATATATATATATATATATATATTGATTGTATAGATAGATAGATGATAGATAGATGATAGATATTGATTATATATATATATATACACAAAATATATACAATAGAATATTATTAAGCCATAAAAAGAAAGAAATCTTGTCATCTGCAATGACATGGATTGAGCTAAACAAAATAAGTCCGAGAAAGACAAATACCATATAATCCCACTAATATGTGGGATTTAAGAAACAAAACAAGCAAAGGGGCAAAAATAAAAAAAGAGGACAAGTCAAGAAAAAGACTCAACTATAGGGAACAAACTGATGATAACCAGAGAGAAGGTAGGTGGGTGTATGGATGAAACATGTGATGCGGTTGAAAGGTTATGGGGATTAAGGAGAGCACTTGTCATTATGAGCACTGAGGGATTAAAATAAAAATGTAAAAAAAAAATCTTATGGATACCTTACTGGTGTAAGTAATAATCTACATTTTGAAGCTATTGAAGTAGTAATAAATGAAATAGCATTTTATTAGTGTGTTTGATTTCAGTTTCATCAGGCAAACATAGCTTTAACCATTGAATGTATTCTCAGAATGTTAAAGAGTGGGTAGAGAATCATTGTTTTAGAACACAGCATCTCCAGGATGACAGCTAAGTCTTGGGTATATGCTGCTTCAGGTCATGAACCCAAAAGGGTAATCCAAGAAAGCTGAGAGCTGACAGTCTGGATTACTGGGGCAGAGTTTCATATTGTGTTCAGACATATATTCCAAGTAGACTATATAGAGCAAAAAAATCAAAGAGCTCCAGGGCCAAAAATGTAGCCTTATAAAAATAATCAAACAATGAATCAGGGTTCAAAAAGTGAGAGTTTCCACATGTCAGAGAGTGATTCAGATAGATGTGTCTCAAGGATGGCTACTGTGGCTGGGAAGAGAATACAAAGTAAATGAAGGTGGATGGATGTGTCCCAAAGGCCAACTTTGCACTGTCGCTATTGCTCATTATGATTTTTTTTTCTCTTGGCTAGTACTGTCACCTCTGTACTGTATGAACATCATATATGCTTTCTGACATCTCCCACTATTGCCCTAATATCCACATTCACACAGGAAATAGCTTCCAGAAAAACACAGAATGATGTAAAAACCATGCTTATTTATTTTTCTAGCTTTTCATAAAAATTCAGGCCGAATGTAACTCCCATTAGTATTTTCTGCAAAGAAGCAAGCATGAATATTTTCTTAGCTTAGTGTCATGATGCTCATATGAAAATATATACAGGATGGAACCATATAAAAGATGAAAAAGGGTTAGAAATGTATTGGGTAAATATGTATGAGACCCAGGTAAGCATTCTTCACTAAAGAAATCTAGAACAGGGATACTCAAAATATTTGCGATAAAGTGACACGTTTTTGTTTTCTGTTTTCCAAACTCATTACATATATATATATGTGTGTGTGTGTGTGTGTGTATGTGTATATATATATGGAATTTCTAGAAAAATAGAATAAAAAATAACGATGACATATAAGCCCAAATCCCACTTTAAAATGGATTATTAGATTCCACAGACATAAAATTCTGTCAAATTATTATAAATTTTCCAGTACACTGATCTCAAGCTGATTTTAATGGATATATTCATGTAATTTTAGCAAAATGCAGGCTAGCTTATATGACACTTAAAACAAATGAAATGAACCAGAAGAAAAAGTCCTCCATTCTGAAGAAATGTTGAATAATATGGAAGTGAGAAGAACAATGGACACACCTTTTAAACAAGCAAATTACTCTATGCTTAATTGAACCCAGAAAAAAGGTCTGATTTATTATGTCAAAGTACAACACTTGTAAAATAGATGACTGACAGCCCTTCTGCATTTCTATTCTCAGGTTGCTCACACTCTAGTTCTGAAGATTCAGTACATGTTTTAAGTGCTACTACCAAATGGAGATAATAGAGAAGAAAATATACATGCAGAGAGTCTTTCCTGCTTTTTTCAATCATATTATCAAATATGATATTTGATATTGTATTTTCAAAATATCAAATTTAAGTACTAATCAATGTCTGCTATGGTAAATTAATATTAATTTTCACTTTGAAACTTCCAATGAATTATGCAAAAATCAACATAGCAAGGGACACATTTATACAAAATAAAAAAGCCTGCTAAAGAGAATATCTAAAATGAACTGACAAGAAATAACAGTAATTAAAACATATACATATTTACCATAACAAAAATCTGAAAGCTAAATATTCATACTATTACAAGCTATGTAATGTTTAATGCAAAGACAATGCTACATAAAGATTAGGAAAAAATGGCATATAATTATTAATAAGGTACATATATATGCTAAAATCAACAAAAGTGAGCAGTATAGCAATACTAGTAATATTAATATAATTAACATCAAATAAGTAAAGAAAAAAATCAGTAAGAAAGAGTAATATTTCTTCTTGAAAATGTTAAATCCACCAAAAGTTTAAAGTAGTTATTAGTAAATCTGCTTTGATATGTGAAGTATTGACATATATAAATGAAAGTACACAAAATAAGAAATGAAACTGCCACACTGTAAATTATATCCATTTTCACTAGTTTCCTATTGCTGTTGAAAAAAATTAAAACACATTAATGGTAAAAAATAGCACAAATTTATTATCTTGTAGTTCAGGAAGTCAGATTTCAGATGGATCTACTGGGCTAAATTCAAGGTATCAGCAAGTATGTGTTCCTTTCTGGAGGTTCTAGGATGAGAATCTGTTTTCTGGACCAGCTTCTCTAGGCTGCCCACATCTTTTGGTGTTTTGTGCCTTACTCTATCAGCATAGTCTTCCTTAGGGGTTTCCTATATTTCCATCTCACCAGTTCTCCTTTTCCTGTCTTAATTTTTTCAGTTGTAACCCTGGCTAACATGGACAATCATGGATGATCTCTTCATCTCAAGATCAGCTAACTAGAAGTCTTAATTCCGTTTGCAAACTTAATTCTCCCTTGTTATATAGCATATAGGTTCAGGAGATTAGGATGTGGATATCTCTTCAGTGGCATTTTCTTCATAACAAATCACATGTTTGATAAACTATGAGATAGTTTTGATAAACTAGATTTAAAAAATCTATTTTAAAATATTTTTGATAAACTAGATTTAAAAATAAGTAATGATAAATAAATACTAAATAATACAAAAAATATACTTACAATAGGATTTAAGGAATAACAAAAGATCACTTCATTTACTAGTCTCATGGTTTTGTTTTTAACCTGTTAGGCACATGATACCTAAGAAAAAAATGTCAAATCATGAAATTCATATTATTTGATAAGAAAGTAATAATATACACACAATATTCAAAACAATAATAGAAATGTAATGTGTGTGGCATTGTGCATGTGAGTGGATTATAGTCACTGGAATTTAGTTTTTAAACCACCTATTATTTTTCTAGACACAAATTTAAATGAGGAATAATATTATAATTTATTATGAATAAATAAATGGTAGAAAATTAAATTTCAAGGCTCTCATAAAAGTGGTGATGATAAAATTTAGAATTCTGTATATATACTGATCTAAAAGAAGACCTGAGTTAAAAATGACAGATAAATGCATTTTCAAAATGCACAAATAAGTAATAACAATAGGTAACACTGAAAAGTGTAACAAAAGCAATCAAACATTGAAAGTACAAAATGGCATGTTAGAGTCTTTAAGAAGTATAACACCAAATCCTCATGGCTCAACTGAACTGTGTCTAAACTTGGTGTATAATACTTAATCAACATAAAGAATTATAGAAATGACTGGGTGGAGGGATCTCTGGGTGGCGCAGTGGTTTAGCGCCTGCCTTTGGCCCAGGGTGCGATCCTGGAGATCTGGGATCGAATCCCATGTCGGGCTCCCGGTGCATGGAGCCTGCTTCTCCCTCTGCCTATGTCTCTGTGCCTCTCTCTCTCTCTCTGTGTGTGTGTGACTATCATAAGTAAATTAAAAAAAAAAAACTTAAAAAAAAATAGAAATGACTGGGTGGAATAACGGAAAAATACATTTTTAAGTGTTACACCTTACATGAAAATAAGGATAAAGGAGTAGACAGTCTGAGGAAATGATATCAAAAATTTTATAGCAATTACTTTTTCCAATGTTTTGCTAGACTCAAGTAAACAACAGCATAATGCTGGATAATTCCAGCGAAAGGAATGATGAAGCGAGATAAAAGCAGACAAATCATAAACAATCAGAGCTATAAGAATTTTCAGATAAATAAGAAAACAAGAAGCAGACCATAGAGAAGAATAAAAAATATGAGAAAACTTCTTGGGGGTGGTGGTGGGGATTGGGCTCTATTCTTGGTACTTAGAATAATGCCTGATCCCTAATATATCCTCAATAAACACTTGTCAGAGGAATGAAGGAATACAAACACAAAAGATATCCTCCTTTCTCCTAAATTCTAATAACTTTCTAAACAAATTTCAGGGTTACCTGAGTCAAGGAATATGTGTGGTTGGAGATGGGGTAAGCAACCGTGTAGCAGGCCAAATTTTAATAGATGCTGAAGCATTATTTAAAAATATATTAAAAAAAAACCTGTAGCTTTATTTATTTATTTATTTATTTATTTATTTATTATTTTTGTAGCACTATTTAATATGCACCACTGACATTTTACAGAGCTTGAAAAGTGTAAGTAGTTTTTTTATTTGCTAAAATAAATAGCATTCACAAATATATAAGTGAAAATACATGCCAACCACAGACAGCAATAGCTAGGGGCAATCATAAACATGCCAATATCCTAATACAGTGAAATGACAGGTATGGAGCTTCAGAGTCAACACTTTTGTCTTCAATATAACAGTGAAGCAAACTTCCTCCTGAAAACTGGAAAGACTGGTAAATGAAAAGAATAACAATTTACCGGGAACAAAAGATGCCACTGGAGCCAACCACTGGTAGGGATACTTAAAGGATACTGACTAATTTTTGGAGACTGTGGGGAGTAGCCTGATAGATAAAATTCCTGGAGACTCATCCTAAGGGGAATCCGCACTCTTCTTGAATAATACTTCTAGGGACTCTGTGAGGTTCTCAATGAGAAGACTTAAGACAGATCTCCTCATCTCATATCCCTGAGAGGAAGAGGAGAAATTAACCACTTTGAAAAAGACTAAAAGAGCTCTGTCATCCGTTACAAAGGTCTGATCCTTTGTAAAAGGGATCCTTGTGAAAAAGTGAACCTACTTTACTAGGCATAGCCAACCTATGGGAAAGGAAAGACCTAACTCCAGCCCTCTAGTGTTTGATATGGGAAAAGAGAAACACTCAATTTCAGCTCTGGCAAGCCTTTCTATTTCACCTAAAGGATGAAAAAAAGAAAATGCAGACAAGCACTTGTGAGGTCACAGTACTTTGTATCTGTGCTTAGATACAAAAACTGACTAAAAGAATGAGACCTTAATTTTAGAATTATGGAATGCTTTCCCTCCTCAGCATATCCACAGGGGTCCTGTGTAATAACAAGGAGTTATAGCTGAAAGAATTTATATGCCCAGACTTTATTTAAGAAGGAATCTCTCAGGAAGGCCAAAACAAAAAGGAGACAGAAAGAAGAAAGAAAGAACAAAGAAAGAAAAAGAAAGAAAGAAAGGAAGAAAGAAAGAAAGACAGAAGAAGAAAGAAAGAAAGAAAAAGAAAGAAAGAAAGAAAGAAAGAAAGAAAGAAAGAAGAAAGAAAGAAAGAAAGAAAGAAAGAAAGAAAGAAAGAAAGAAAGAAAGAAAGAAAGAAGAAAAGGACACTGGAAGAAATTTTAGCCTCTGACTCTATAGCTACAACAAATAGTAAATAGAACCTAACTCTTAGTCAAATAAACATAAAGCCTCACACTAAAAGCTTACTGCCATCAATTCTTTTTTTTTCTTAAGATTTTATTTATTTATTCATGAGAGAAACAGAGAGAGAGGCAGAGACAGAGGCAGAGAGAGAAGCAGGCCTCATGCAGAGAGACTAGTGTGGGACTCAATCTCTGGACTCCAGGATCACACCCTGGGCCAAAGGCAGATGCTCAACTTCTGAACCACCCAGGAGTCTCTGCAATCAATTCTTTTCACCATATAGGTTATGTCTGGCTTCAGATAAAAAGTATAATGTATACTAGAAGAACAACAAAAAACCCAAAACCAAAAAAAAAAAAAAACAAAACCCACTACCTGAAGAGACAAAGTAAGAACTAGACATGAATATAAATGAGGAAGACTCTGGAACTATCAGACTGGAAATTTAAAATAAGGATGATTTATAAACTATTGGATCTAATTGAAAGTGGAAAACATTCAAGAACAGATGGTTAACATAATCAGAAAGATGAAAACTGTAGGAAAGAGTCAAAAGTAAACATTAGAAATCAAAAACACGGTAACAGAAATGAAGAATATATTTAATAGGCACATCAGTCAAGAATCAATGGACTTGAATATAGCTCAGTAGAAACGTCCCAAACTGAAAAGCAAAGAGAAAAAAAAGAAAAAAAAAGAATAGAAAAAGTGGAACAGAGTATCAAATAACTGTGAAGATAATCACAAAAGGTGTAACATGCACATATATAAGATCAGAAGGAGAAAAGGGGAGAAAAAAACAGATAAAGTGTTTGAAGAAATGATTGCTGCAATTTTTCCAAAATTAATGATTGACAATAAACCACAGGTTCACAAAGTTCAAAGAACACCAAGTAAGATAAATACTAAATAATTTATATTTAAGCATAGATATTCAAACTGCAAAAAAACAAATATAAAGAAAAAAAAACTTAAAAGAAGTCATCAGGGGAGAGGAGAATTTACCTATAGAGGAACAAAAATAAGAATTATGTCAATTTGTATTCAGAAAGCTTACAAGCCAGAAGAGAGGAAAGTGAAATGTTTGAAGTTGCTGACAAAAATAAAAATTAAAACAACCTAGATTTCTGTTCCCAGTTAAATTATCCTTCAAAAATAAAGGAGAAAATTTTTAAAAACCAACAACAAAGAAATCCTAAAAGTAGTAAGTAATTATAATAAGATTGCAAAGTATGAGTTTAATATACTGAATTCAAATCATTCCCTATATACATCAGCAAGAAACAGTGGATTTTTTTTAAAAAGTATTTTATTTATTCGTGAGAGACACACAGAGAGAGAGGCAGAGACACAGGCAGAGGGAGAAACAGGCTCCATGCAGGGAGCCTGACGTGGGACTTGATCCCAGGGTCTCCAGGATCAGGCCTTGGGCTGAAGGCGACGCTAAACCGCTGAGCCACCCAGGCTGCCCGAAACAGTGGATTTTGATATTAAGAACACAAAACCATTTACATTAACACTAAAAACTCCCAAAACACTTTTTAAAAATGTGGCAAAATATGGATAACATCTCTATGATTTAAATTATAAAACTCTGACGAGAGAATCCAAAAGATCTAAATAAATGTAGAGATATTCCACGTTCATGATAGGAAGTCTCAATGTTGTCAAGTGGTCATTTCTTCCCAACTTGGTTCACATATCCAATATAATACTAGTAAAAATGCCAGCAAGTTACTTCGAGGATATTAATAAATTAATTCTAACATCTATATGGAAAGCCAAAAGACCCAGAATAATCAACACAATCTTAAAGAAGAAGATGAAAAAAGTCAGAAGACTACTACTACCTTACTTCAAGACTTAATATTAAGCTGTATTAATCAGGGCAGTGTTTCATTAGTAACAAAACATACAAAAAGATCAATGGAAAAGAATAGCAATCTTAGAAAGAGATCTATATAAACATAGTCAACTAATATTTGACAATGGACAAAGGCAATTAAATGGAGAGAAAGTATATCTTTTCAACAGTGGTGTTGGAGCCACTAGAAATCTATGAGCAAAACCAAATGGGTATAACCATGTAAATGTAATAAATTATCAGTAGGTTAAAATATGAAACAAATAGTTAGATGCCTATTTCAAAAAAAGTAACTAAAAGCGTATCATAGAACTAAATTTAAAACTTAAATCTATAAAAATTATCTAAGATAATATAGGAGAATATCCAGATGGCTTTGGGTTTAGTAGTGACTTTTTAGATACAATGCTGATAGACAATCTATGAAAGACAGAAATTAAAAAGTTTTGCTACATGAAAAACTATTTCAAGAGAAAGACAAGACAAACCACAGACTGGGAGAAATATTTGCAAAACATATACCTGATAAAGAAATCATATCCAAAATAAAGAATTTTGAGACTCAACAAAATAGAACACAAAAATATACCCAATCAATAAAAAATCAGAAAGGGAGACAGAACATGAAGACTCCTAACTCTGGGAAACGAACTAGGGGTGGTGGAAGGGGAGGAGGGTGGGGGGTGGTGGTGAATGGGTGATGGGCACTGAGGGGGGCACTTGATGGGATGAGCACTGGGTGTTATTCTGTATGTTGGCAAATTGAACACCAATAAAAAATAAATTTATTATTAAAAAATCTGAATAGAAATCTCACCAAATAAAACATACAGATGGCAAATAGCATATAAAAATATGTTCAACAGCATATACTATTAGGGAAATGCAAATTAAAAAATGACATATCACTGTGCAGAAGCTTTTTATCTTGATGAAGCCCTTAGAGTTCATTTTTTGTTTTTGTTTCCCTTGCCTCCAGAAAAGTGTCTAATAAGAAGTTGCTATGGCCAATGTCAAAGAAGTTGCTGCCTGTGTTCTCCTTTAGGATTTTGATGGTTTCCTGCCTCACATACCTGCCTGTATTTTTCCACTGGATGCTCTTTCCTAATTCATTGAAGATTAGTTGACCATATAGTTGTGGGTCCAGTTTTGGGTTTTCTATTCGGTTCCATTGACCTATGTGTCTGGTTTTGTGCCAGGGCCATAGTGTCTTGATCACTACAGTATGATACTGTAAGATATTGTGAAGTCCAGAATTGTGATGCCTTTTCTTTACTTTTTCAAGATTTTTTTTGGGGGGGTTATTTGGGGTCTTTTGTGGTTCCATTCAAATTTTAGGATTGTTTGTTCTAACTCTGTGAAAAATGCTGATATCTTGATAGGAATTGCATTAAATGTGTAGATTGCTTTGGGTAGTATAGACACTTTAAGAATGTTTGTTCTTGGGGTGCCTGGGTGGCTCAGTGGGTTAAACATCTGCCGTCAGTTCAGATCATGATGACAGAGTCCTGGAATTCAGCCCCTCATCAGGCTCTGTGCTGAGCACGGAGTTCACTTGTCCCTCTTTCTCAGTCCCTCCCCTCATCCCACTCCTTCTCTCTCTCTCTCTCTCTCTCTCTCTCTTTCTCTGTCTCTCAAATAAATAAATAAAATATTTTAAAAATGTTTATTCTACCAATTCATGAGCATAGAATGCTTTTCCATTTCTTTGTGTCATCTTCAATTTCTTTCATAAGTATTCTGTAGTTCTCCTAGTTATCTTACTGTTTTTGGTGCAATTGTGAATGGAATCAGTTCCTTGATTTCTTTTTCTGCTGCTTCATTATCCGTATACAGAAATGCAATAGAATTCCATACATAGATTTTATAACCTGGCACTTTGCTGAATTCATGTAGTGAATCTAGCAATTTTTTGGAGGAGTCTTTGGAGTTTTACTTTTTTTTCTTGGAGTTTAATTTGCCATATAGCATAACACCCAGTGCTCATCCCACCAAGTGCCCCCCTCAGTGCCCATCACCCAGTCACCCCAACCCCCAGCCCACCTCCCCTTCCAATAACCCTTGTTCATTTCCCAGAGTTAGGTGTCTCTAATGTTTTGTCACTCTCACTGATATTTTCACTCTTTTTCCTTTATTCTTTTTCACTTTTGGGGTTTTCTACATAGAGTATCATGTCATCTGCAAATAGTGCAAGTGTTACTTCTTTGCCAATTTGCATATTATTTATTTTTCTTGTCTGATTGCTGAAGCTAAGATTTCCAGCATTATGTTAAATAGTAATGGTGAGCGTGGACATCACTGCCTTGTTCCTGATGATAAAAGAAAAATTCTGTTTTTCCCATTGAGGATGATATTAGCTGTGGGCCTTTCATATATGGCCTTTACAATATTGAAGGATGTTCTATTTCTACTTTGTTGAGAGTTTTCATCAAGAAGGGATACTGTATTTTGTCAAATTCCTTTTCTGCACCTATTGAGAGGATCATATGGTTCATATCCTTTCTTTCATTAATTATTAATTTTATTAATTTTATTAATTATTAATTAACATGTTTCACGATAATTGATTTCCTAGCATTGAACCACCCCTGCAGCCCATGAATAAACCCATTTGATTGTCATGAATAATTCTTTTAAAGTACTGTTGGATTCAACTTGCTAGTATCTTGAGAACTTCTGCATCCATGTTTATCAAGGATATGGCCTGTAATTCTACTTTTTTAGTAGAGTATTTGTCTGGTTTTGGATTCAAGGTAATGCTAGCCTTATAAAATGAGTTTGGAAGTTTCTCTTCCATTTCTATTTTTGTGGAACAGTTTGAGAAGAATAGATATTAACTCTTCTTTAAACATCTGGTTAAAATTCCCTTGGGAAGCCATCTGACCCTGGATTTTTGTTGATTGGGATTTGATTACTGATTTGATTTCTTCATTGTGATGGGTCTGTTTGAGTTTTCTTTTCTTCCTGCTTTAGTTTTAGTAGTTTGTATGTTTCTAGGAATTTGTCCCTTTCTTCTGGTAAACAGTCAACAAACTAAAAGGCAACCTTCAGAATGACAGAAGATATTTGCAAATGGTACATCTGATAAAGAGTTAGTATCTGAAATCTATGAAGAATTTATCAAATTTAACACAAAAATAACATATAATCCAGTTAAGAAATGGGCAGAAGGCATGAATAGACATTTTTTCAAAGAAAACATCCAGATGGCTAACAGACACATGAAAAGATGCTCAACATCATTCATCATCAGGAAAATATAAATCAGACAAGATGAGGTACGTTCAGGGTGGTATGGATGTAGACATCTACAAAATCAGTTGTGTTTCTCTTTTTTAAGATTTATTTATTTATTTAAGGGGGAGGGGCAGGGGGAAAGGGAAAGACAGTCTCAAATGGCTAACAGACACATGAACAAATGCTTAACATCACTCAGCACTAGGGAAATACAAACGAAAACCACAATGATATACCACTTCACACCAGTCAGAATGGCTAAAATGAACAAGTCAGGAAACGACAGATGTTGGTAAGGATGTGGAGAAAGGGGAACCCTCTTACACTGCTGGTGGGAAAGCAAACTGTGCAACCACTCTGGAAAACAGTATGGAGGTTCCTCAAAAAGTTGAAAATAGAGCTACCCTATGATCCAGCAAGTGCATTACTGGGCATTTACCTCAAAGTACAAATTTAGTGATCCAAATGGGCACCTGCACCCCAATGTTTAAAGCAGCAATGTCCACTTAGCCAAACTATGGAAAGAGCCCAATTTCCATCGACAGATGAATGGATAAAGAAGATGTGGTATATATAATATATAATATATATTATATTATATGTTATATATATATCCCAGCCATCAAAAAGAATGAAATCGGGAATCCCTGGGTGGCTCAGATGTTTAGCGCCTGCCTTTTTTTTTTTTTTTTTAAATATATTTTTTTTAATTTTTATTTATTTATGATAGGCACACAGTGAGAGAGAGAGAGAGGCAGAGACACAGGCAGAGGGAGAAGCAGGCTCCATGCACCGGGAGCCCGACGTGGGATTCGATCCCGGGTCTCCAGGATCGCGCCCCAGGCCAAAGGCAGGCGCCAAACCGCTGCGCCACCCAGGGATCCCTAGCGCCTGCCTTTGGCCCAGGGCGCGATCCTGGAGTCCCTGGATCGAGTCCCACATGGGCTCCTGGCATGGAGCCTGCTTTCCCTCCTCCTGTGTCTCAGCCTCTCTTTATGTCTATAATAAATAAATAAATAAATAAATAAATAAATAAATAAATAAATAAATCTTTAAAAAAAAAGAAGGAATGAAATCTTGCCATTTGCAATGGTGTGAATGGAACTAGAGGATATTATACTGAGTGAAATAAGTCAATAGGAGAAAGAATTATCTCATATGATCTCACTCATATGTGGAAATTAAGAAACAAAACAGAGGATCTTAAGGGAAGAGAGGAAAAAATAAAATAAGACAAAATCAGAGAAGGAAACAAATCATAAGAGACAATCTTAGGAAACAAGTTGATGGTTGCTGGAGAGGAAGGGTGTGGGGGGCCTGGGTAATTGGGTGATGAACATTAGGGAGGGCATGTGATATAATGAGCATGGTATTATATAAGACTCATGAATCACTGACTTCTACCTCAAACCAATAATATATTTTCTGTTAATTAATTGAATTTAAATAAAAATTTTAAAAAAGGAAAATACAAATCAGAACCACAATGAGATACCACCACCTACTTGTCAGAATGGCTAAAATTAACAAGTCAGGAAACAATAGAAGTTGGTGAGGAAGCGGAGAAAGGGGAACCTTCTTACACTGTTGGTGGAAATGCAAACTGGTGCAGCCACTCTGGAAAAGAGTATGGAGGTTCCTCAAAAAGTTAAAAATAGAACCACCTTATGATCCAGCAATTGCACTACTTGGTGTTTGCCCAAAGAAAACAAAAATGCAGATTTGAAAGTATACATGTACCCCAATATTTATATCAGCATTATCAACAATAACCAAATTATGGAAAGATCCCAAATGTCCATTGACTGATGAATGGATAAAGATTTCACTTATCATGCTAAGTGAAATAACTCAGGTGGAGAAAGACAAATACCATATAATTTCACTCACATGTGGGATTTAAGAAACAAAACAGATGAACAAGGGCAAGGAGGAAAAAAGAGAAAGTGGAAACAATCCTTAAGAGACTCTTAAGGATAAAGAACTTAAGGTTGATGGAGGGAGGTGGGAGTGATGGGCTAAGTGGGTGATGGGTATTAAGGAGAGTACTGTTATGTTGAGCACTGAGTGTTATATGTAATTGATAAATCACTAAACTCTACTCCTGAAAACAATACACTATATGTTAAATAACTAGAATTTAAATTAAAAAATTGAAAAAATAAATGAGATACCACTATACACATATTAAACAGCCTAAAAACCAAAACACAAATAGCACCAAATACTTCTAAGGATATAGAGCAATAGGAATTCTCATTCATTGCTGGTGAGAATGCAAAATAACACAGCCATTTTGGTAGACAGTTTGACAGTTTCTTATAAACATTGTCATATGATGTTTTCAGCCATCACCCTCCTACATATTTACCCAAATGAGTTGAAAATTTCTCTGCAACCCAAAATTTGCACAAGAACATTTACAGCAACTTTACTCATAACTACTGAAAATTGGAAGCAACCAAGAGGCACTTCAATGCGTTGAATGGTTAAATTGTGATACATGCACACAACGAGAGAATTAGTAAGACATAAAAAGAAGTTACCTCTTAAGCCAGAAAAAAACATGGAGAAACCTTATATGAATGAATTCTAAAGGAAGCCAATCTTCAAAGTCTACATTTTATATGGTTTTAACTACAAACATTCTGAAATAGGCAGAACTATAGAGATTGTAAAAATATCAGGGGTGGCCAAGATTTCAGGCGGAGGAAAGGAGGGAAGAATGAATAGATGGATCACAGGGGATTTTTAAGACAGTGAAAATATTTTGTACAATACTGTAAAAGTGGATACATGACATTACTCATTCGTTGAATCCAGTAAACAATACCACACTGATAGGGCAGGGTGTTAATAATAAGAAAACTCTAGGGGTGGAGGATGCTCAGGGAAAAAGAGGTATATGAGAAATCTGTATTTTCTGCTCTATTTTTCTGTAAACCTAAAAATGCTCTAAAAAACACAGTCTGTTAGTAACAAAAAAATCCAATCAAAACCCAGACATAATCACAAGTTGAATTTCTGGTTCTGAACATTACAAATTAGTATGCTATTCACTTGTAAAGGTTATTTTAAATTTATTATATAAACGTTAAAATTACTTAATATTACTTTTCTCCAACAAAATTCCTGTTTCAGAAAATCACACAATAAATGGACTTATAAATGGCTAATTTAGATATAAGGGGAAAAAATCAAATCATGTTAATAGAATATCATTTTTTCCTGCCCTCATTAAAATAATTATTTGAAGATTATTGGTTTAACTATTTGCCATCTTTTCATCTTTCCAGGAGTCCATATGCCTAGGTCTAATTCACTCTGGAGTTGGATGTGCAGATTATTTTAAAATTCAGAGAGACACAAAATATACCTTATTTTTCATCTTCCATGACGGAGAATAGATTGAGCAGTGTGATGAGCAGTCTTCGTTCCATATGTTCTGTTTAAATCTTGCCAATTTCAATGCTGTAAAAGGTGAGAATAAAATGAACAACCTATTTTTCATTCTGTATGATTCTCGAGTAAAGGGAAATTGCTTTCACATTTGGTGGTCAATAAAAAGGTATAATAAAAAGTTTAATTTAAAGTGAGTCTTAAATAAGATTATTTGTAAAATAGGCAAAACAGAATGCAGAAGTCATAGCAGATGCAAACAGTTTGATGAGGGGAAACTAAAAGGCAATAGTTGGAAAATTATGCTTGGGAAGTTTAGAGAGATTGATCACAGTAAAAGGTGAATTATTTAGACTGGGGAAAAGCTATGTATCATAGAGTTTCTTTTAACAATGAGAAATCCGAAGTGGGTAATATTTTCTTTCACATGCTGAAGCACAAATATAGTATTTATAGACAAGAAGAGTAGGGTGGTGATTAAAATAAGACACTCATTTTGAGGAGTTGATAGTTTTGGTCTTGCAGATAAAGGTGTGTGTGTGTGTGTGTGTGTGTGTGTGTGTGTGTGAACAAATTTCATTTGAGAAGATTACAGGGGGGCAAAATAGAAATGTACAGCAGTTAGCAGTTGGTGGATTCTAGAAAATAAAAGAAATATCAGATGGCTGATAAAATTTGAGTGATTTACAAAGAAATGTTATATTTGAATGAATGAGACAATCAGGTTTTGTACTGAATAAAACAATGGCTTACATGCAGATAGACTGGGAATGTGAATCTGGATAATTCTCCTGTTCGGTAATATAAAACAAACTGATATCCCTCTATTAGCTCAATATAGCATACCTGAAGCCCTGACCAATAAGACAGAATTGCTCTGAAAAATTCAATTAGGCTATGGACTTAATAGCAAATTAAGTTATTAATTTATTAATATTTATTTAGTTATTCTTTGTTATTTTTATTTTTTTTATTTTTTTAAATTAACTTTTATTGGTGTTCAATTTACCAACATACAGAAAAACACCCAGTGCTCATCCCGTCAAGTGTCCACCTCAGTGCCCGTCACCCATTCCCCTCCAACACCCGCCCTCCTCCCCTTCCACCACCCCTAGTTCGTTTCCCCGAGTTAGGAGTCTTTATGTTCTGTCTCCCTTCCTGATATTTCCCAACATTTCTTTTCCCTTCCTTTATATTCCCTTTCACTATTATTCATATTCCCCAAATGAATGAGAACATACACTGTTTGTCCTTCTCCGACTGACTGATTTCACTCAGCATAATACCCTCCAGTTCCATCCACGTTGAAGCAAATGGTGGGTATTTGTCGTTTCTAATTGCTGAGTAATATTCCATTGTATACATAAACCACATCTTCTTTATCCATTCATCTTTCGATGGACACCGAGGTTCCTTCATTCAAAATGGAAGGAGAGATAAAGAGCTTCCAAGACAGGCAGCAACTGAAAGAATATGTAACCTCCAAACCAGCTCTGCATGAAATTTTAAGGGGGACTCTTAAAATTCCCCTTTAAGAAGAAGTTCAGTGGAACAATCCACAAAAACAAGGACTGAATAGATATGATGACACTAAACTCATATCTATCAATAGTAACTCTGAACGTGAACGGGCTTAATGACCCCATCAAAAGGTGCAGGGTTTCAGACTGGATAAAAAAGCAGGACCCATCTATTTTCTGTCTACAAGAGACTCATTTTAGACAGAAGGACACCTACAACCTGAAAATAAAAGGTTGGAGAACCATTTACCATTCAAATGGTCCTCAAAAGAAAGCAGGGGTTGCCATCCTTATATCAGATAAATTAAAATTTACCCCGAAGACTATAGTGAGAGATGAAGAGGGACACTATCTCATACTCAAAGGATCTATCCAACAAGAGGACTTAACACTCCTGAATATATATGCCCCGAATGTGGGAGCTGCCAAATATTTAAACCAATTAATAACCAAACTCAAGAAATACCTTGATAATAATACACTTATACTTGGTGACTTCAATCTAGCTCTTTCTACCCTGGATAGGTCTTCTAAGCACAACATCTCCAAAGAAACGAGAGCTTTAAATGATACATTGGACCAGATGGATTTCACAGATATCTACAGAACTTTACATCCAAACTCAACTGAATACACATTCTTCTCAAGTGCACATGGAACTTTCTCCAGAATAGACCACATACTGGGTCACAAATCGGGTCTGAACCGATACCAAAAGATCGGGATAGTCCCCTGTATATTCTCAGACCATAATGCCTTGAAATTAGAACTTAATCACAACAAGAAGTATGGAAGGACCACAAACACGTGGAGGTTAAGGACCATCCTGCTAAAAGATGAAAAGGTCAACCAGGAAATTAAGGAAGAATTAAAAAGATTCATGGAAACTAATGAGAATGAAGATACAACCGTTCAAAATCTTTGGGATGCAGCAAAAGCAGTCCTGAGGGGGAAATACATCGCAATACAAGCATCCATTCAAAAACTGGAAAGATCTCAAATTCAAAAGCTCACCTTACACATAAAGGAACTAGAGACAAAGCAACAAATAGACCCCACCCCCAGCAGAAGAAGAGAGTTAATTAAAATTCGAGCAGAACTCAATGATATCGAGACTAAAAGAACTGTGGAACAGATCAACAGAACCAGGAGTTGGTTCTTTGAAAGAATTAATAAGATAGATAAACCATTAGCCAACCTTATTAAAAAGAAGAGAGAGAAGACTCAAATTAATAAAATCATGAATGAGAAAGGAGAGATCACCACCAACACCAAGGAAATACAAACGATTTTAAAAACATATTATGAACAGCTATACGCCAATAAATTAGGAAATCTAGAAGAAATTGACGCATTCCTGGAAAGCCACAAACTACCAAAACTGGAGCAGGAAGAAATAGAAAACCTGAACAGGCCAATAACCAGGGAGGAAATTGAAGCAGTCATCAAAAACCTCCCAAGACACAAGAGTCCAGGGCCAGATGGCTTCCCAGGGGAATTCTATCAAACGTTTAAAGAAGAAATCATACCTATTCTACTAGCGCTGTTTGGAAAGATAGAAAGAGATGGAGTACTTCCAAATTCGTTCTATGAGGCCAGCATCACCTTAATTCCGAAACCAGACAAAGACCCCACCAAAAAGGAGAATTACAGACCAATATCCCTGATGAACATGGATGCAAAAATTCTCAACAAGATACTAGCCAATAGGATCCAACAACACATTAAGAAAATTATTTACCATGGCCAAGTAGGATTTATCCCTGGGACACAAGGCTGGTTCAACACTCGTAAAACCATCAATGTGATTCATCATATCAGCAAGAGAAAAACCAAGAACCATATGATACTCTCATTAGATGCAGAGAAAGCATTTGACAAAATACAGCATCCATTCCTGATCAAAACCCTTCAGAGTGTTGGGATAGAGGGAACTTTCCTCGACATCTTAAAAGCCATCTACGAAAAGCCCACAGCAAATATCATTCTCAATGGGGAAGCACTGGGAGCCTTTCCCCTAAGATCAGGAACAAGACAGGGATGTCCACTCTCACCACTGCTGTTCAACATAGTTCTGGAAGTCCTCGCCTCAGCAATCAGACAACAAAAAGACATTAAAGGCATTCAAATTGGCAAAGAAGAAGTCAAACTCTCCCTCTTCGCCAATGACATGTTATTTTTATTTTAAAGCATACCTCCTTACTTAGTGTGTTTTACTATACCACTTGAATATATAGGTTTTCATTGATGGGTGTATTATATAGATAATATAATACGCAATATAGATAATATTACAATTAGAATTGCAATGAAAAATTTAATTGTAATGAAAAATTAATTCATGTGTTTCTCTGTTTTAGCCTACAATCAATTGCTTTGTTATTATTAGTTTAAAATAATCCTTCTATAAAAATATTATCTTTTTTCTTTTAAGTTTGTTTAAACTCTTTTGAAATCCTCTTTAATATCTGTTATAGTACACTTTCAAACATGGGGAAAAATGTTATCTCTAATTACTTGACCAGCCTTTTAAGTACCTCTATAAAATTGAATATCTTAATATTTTGAAAAATAACTTACTTAATTAAACAGAAAGAGCTTGTTCAACCATGACATGTCTTTAATTCTTCAAATACTTTAAATATTAACTTTTTAAAGTTGGAGATTTTAAAATCTAGCTCACACCAATCAATTAACATACCAATTACTATACAGATCTAAGAGTCCCAAAGCTTTGTTTTGTTTGTTTGCTTTGGCTTCCAATGGGCAGTTACAATTTGTACATCATAAAATCTACGATGAATATTCAACATGAGTTCAAGTTAGGTAAATTCAAACTTCACTTGCACTGTCATAATCACTGTGCTAGTAATTTGCTAATTTTATCTCATAAAATAGTCTTTGCATTATCCAGAAAATCAAATAAATATATATAGTACATACATGTGTATATGTATTTCATATATATATATACATATATATATATAAAGTGTACATTGTGTGGACAGATAGATATGAATAGTATATATGTATATATAATATATTATATATTAAAATTAAAATAAAATATAATATATATATATATATTTTTTTTTACTCAAAAGGTCACCAACAATTAGTTTAAAAAATGAAGGATTAGCTGGCTGAAGGTGAAGATGGTGCTTTGGGGGACTGGATGGTGACAAGGCAGAGTTCTCTCCCAGTTACTGGGTGGAGGCCCTTCCATCCTGAACTGACCATTACCTGCCTCCAAAACTCTTTATAGTTTCTCACTCAACATAAGCCTTGCACCAGGGAGTTACCGGACACCTCACCCATTGCCCAACTGTAACCAGGTCCTGCTGTTTTTCCCTTCACAGCAGGCAGAGCCTAGAAGTTCCCACCACAGTAGGCCAGACTATTGAGGGCTTCTTGTCTATATATATATGCACAGAATACAAGTTAACACCTCTGTCCTAAGAAAAATAAAACGTTCACCACTCTAAAGTTTAATTTACATATTTGGTGATAAGGTATTTACACAGAGCAGTGTCAACTTACATCAAAAACTCTACTCAAAAGTTTTCTGTATTTCATGATGTCTCACATAACTCAAATGTCTTTTCTCAAATGTCATATACTCAATGGGATGTATTTTGACTACCCTGTTTAAAATTACCTCCCATCCCTTCAATGTAATGCTCTATTATTTTTCATATAGTTCTTGTCACTTTATTATCCTATGTAATTTATTTATTGTAATTTTCATTCAGTACTAGAAAAGTAGACTTTTTTCCTATTTTGCTCAAGTCCAAGAGCCTAGAACAGAACAGACACACAAAATATTTTTGATTGAATGGATTAATGGGTAATTGTTTTCACACTTTCTCAAATCCTATAAAAGATTTTGATGTCTGTATCAATTCTTAAAGACAAAGTGTACTTTTATTCATTTAAAAGAATACTTTTATTTCAAATAGATAAAAATAAATCAAGCCATAATTACACATCTGATTATTATGAGAAAATAAATGGTAATATAACTGTAATAATGTTAATGTTTATGAAAAAGAAAGGGCATCCTGATTGGTGGTAGATATCACTGGAGGTGATTATTTCTAGTAAGGTTGCTGCTGTGTTTGGAAGATGCAGAAATCAACCATTCAGCTGAATGCATGCAGACTATAATTGAAATTTAGTCTACCCACTTGGCCTTTGCTTGTGGGGCTGGTGGTGAGGTTACAGTTTTATTTATGATGTTTGGTTGGAGTGTAGAACTTGTATAAAATGTTTCTGTCTTGTTAGATAACCCCTTTGCTACTCCTTTGACTAGACTGGGATACTTTTGTCTAGACCATGGACATTTCCAGGTGCTCATTGTTTCAGCTTCAAGTCAATGATTTACAAAGCAGTAAGAAAACCCAGGAAATTCACTATCTAGTAAGTCCTTGGAACTGAAGGTTCTTGACCAGGGAAGTCACTAGCTGGTAAGTTTTTTCTTCTCTACTTTCAGAGATTTTTAAATTTTTTTATTTTATTTTTTTAGTGTTTATTTATACATAATGTCCAAACCTTTTAGTTTAGGAGAGGACTGGACAAGAGCATTTTTACCTTATACTTCTGGATACTGAACTAATTTAATTTTTACTTATTTTTTTTCTTCAAAAAAAAAAGCCTTTATTTTCATTTTTTTAAAATGGTATTGCAAGTTTATGTGCAAAAGTTCCACAATTGAATCCTCTACACTTTTTAAAAAAGATTTTATTTATTTGTTCATGAGAGACACAGAGAGAGAGGAAGAGACATAGGTAGAGGGAGAATCAGGCTCCCTGCAAGAAGCCTGATGTGGGACACCATCCCAGACCCCCAGGATCGTATCCTGAGCCAAAGGCAGATGCTCAACCACTGAGCCACGGAGGCATCTCTCTCTACTTTTTTTTTTATTTTTATATTGCCATCCTTAAGCAAAGTTACCTTTCCAAAATCTGCAAATATAATTTTGGCTTGATATAAATTCTCTTTATTTTATTGAAACCAGAGTACAAATAATATGTAAGAATGAATAAATCAAGCTATGGTATTTCTTTCTATCAGAATACTTAAAAATATTGAAATAAATGTTCCTGCATATTGAGCCTAAATTATGTAAAAAAATTGTACAAAATTAAATGAACAAAGTACCAGCTAAATTCTGTCTTATGTGCTTCTCAATTATATTTCTCTATCTTAGCTGTTTTTGCTGCTTAAAGTAGTAGTAGTTACCATCACGGTTTTATTCCTAGTGAAGAAGTTTAAACTATTTTTTAAAAGATTTTATATATTTATTTGACAGAGCAAGAGAGAGAGAGGGTACAAGTAGGAGGAGCAGCAGAGGGAGAGGGAAAAGCAGACTCCCTGTTTAGCAGGGAACCCTACACGGGACTCCATCCTGGGACCCTGATACCATAACCAAACCAAAGGCAGATGCTTAACCAACTGAGCCACCCAAGTATCCCAAGTTTAAACTCTTTAAAACTATATTTGCATAACAAGTAAAATGGACATTTTAGAAATTTGATTATTTCATGTAAGCTCACATATTTTCCTCTTAGAGCTATTATAATTGAAGTGAACACTACTGTACATTTAAATGGAGGTTCTTGAACATCATAGCTTTTTGAGGTTGAGTTTATCTCTTTTATTGAGAACTCATTTTCTTAACCAGATAAAACTAGAACTGCTACTGAATGTGATAGATGGAACAAAAATGCAAATGAGGATGTAAGGCCATGATTTAGTCATCTACATTGTCTGAGGATTAATGCTTACTTGATCAACATTACATTATTTTAAAGTTAATTAGAAAGTAAAGTTTGCACTGAAAAGAAAGCTTAGGGAAAGTTAGTATAATTGAGTTACAATCAAAATGGTTGTAATACAACACTAGTGATGAGAATTTAGGTGTATTATAAATGTTTAATAGGACAATGTGCATATTAGTATACACACCACTGTGTGTCTATGTGTACATGTTTACATAAATGCGCACTTTTATTCTTTTAAATTACTCTCATATTAGTTGATAAAGCTTGAGTGCCTTTTCCTGGCAGGGACAGTATCAAAGCTCCACTGTCTTATGTCAAGGCTGTATCAATTTTTCAGCTCAATCCCAAATTATTCAGGCTTATCCACTATTTTGACAAAAATCATTCTGATTAGAAAAAAATCATTCTGATTGAATCTGTTGAGTTGGAATTAACAGATAGAATAGATCCTTAGAAGATAAGTGTATGCCAGAGGCTCAGAAATATATCATATGATTCTTAGGGGGCAAAGACTCTATGGGTTCAGTGGTATAGGGCATGTCAATATATTGTCCTCAAGATGATCCTTATTGACATATTCCCAGAAAAGATACATACCTCCTGGATCTCTGAATTTCAGTAGCAAACCTGTGCTTTATTTGGACTTACTACTCTGACTCATTTGCCAATTAAATTAAAAGTCTGGATTAGGTCTAGTTTCCATGTTAGCTATTCCGCCTTTGCTGTTTGATTCAATGGATCCAAGGGTAATCAAAGTGCCTATAGCAAATCTATTTTGTATCCTGAAGCAAATCCATGTTATCTTCCACAGGTATCTAACTCCTTTGTGATTAGTAGCTAAAGCTCGGTGCTGGACTCTTGCGGAGACCACTTATCCATAGCCCCCAAGGCACCATGACATTGTGAGAAGCCCATCATGAACTGAACGCTATCAGACAGGCAAGCCTTGGATTTGAGTGTGTGCAGCCATACTCCATCATCAGGTTAAAGTGCTTTGTGTGAGATGGATTGGAACGGAGGTAATTTTAACCAGATGTGACATTCATGGAGAATTCTCATTAAGTATTTGTTTTCCACTTATTTTGCAGCAGTATCCTGAAATGGTTGGTGTGAAGTTTTTCAGAGATTTTGGAGAATTGTAGCAATTTCTGGGTGTGATTTTGAGAAACCATTCCTTTTGTACAGTGGGATATTCAGTATCTGCTGCCTTTTCAGTGGCAGCTCCCCAGACATTGGCAGCGCTGTTTTAGTGCTAAGCATGCCAAGATTCTGTAAACCGTAATTCCTATAGTAAACTGTTGTTTTTCTTCCCAGAATTCTTGAATTGGCCCTAGTTTTGTGACTGAATCCACACTACTGAAAACAGACTGCTGTGTTCCCTGACAGAGTTATATGAGATGATGCATGGCAAGTGTCTTTCTAGTATACAGCACGCAGTAAAGCTGACTAAGTCTTTGTTGAGTCTCCTTCAATAGCTATATTGCACTTCATGTACTGTAGTCTACAGAAAATTGTAGTTGAGGTCTTGAAATTAATGAACAGCAAGTCATATCTTGAAACGTGCTAAAGTCAGCTTTTTGTATTTTGTTTTGTTGATAGATAACAATAACACTTTGAACATGTTTTTTATCTCTCAAATAGAATATATATTAATAAAAATTTGAAAATTTCAGTATAATCTCACATTATGACTTTATTAACCCTTTATGGCTAATATTAGCTACACTTTCTTTCTAGATTAGAGTACATGCCAATTTTCCAAAGAAAGATTATTGTATCATTTTATTTTTTGTGATAGGTACTTTAAGGCTTTACTGAAGTTCAGAATATTTCAATACAATTCTGGAAAACACCTAATATAGGTGACATGTTACCTGAGTACCCCACCTCTTGTGTCAAGAAGTAACTTAAGTGTTTTATCCATTTAATTTATCAATAAAGAGAAATATTGCTGTCCCATAAAGTATTTTAACATGATTATCATAGTTTATGCATCTGAAGATATCACCAGATATATTTCATGGTTTATTTGAAAGATACCATCAATGGTGATATTATTATAAGCATTAACTCTAAATTTTACCAGGAGTTTGGAGTGTCCTCATTGTGACAACATTCTCAAGAAAACAATACCTTTCTGTATCTAGGATAACCATATGTGTCTATGAACTACATACACTGAGACTTTCCTTTAATTTATCAATTTGATGCATTAGAATTTAATGAATAATATGTGACCAGTTGTATGCTAAATGACCATGGTGGCAAAGTGCAAATGCAGATGTATGTGCGTTTGCCTGTGTGTCATGAACATGTATGTGTACTAGGGAGATGCTGGACAAGTTGTTCTCACTCGTGAAGCAAGAACTGTGCAGTGGGGGGAAAGTCATTATTTTTGTCAGGAATAAGCAAGTAGAGGTAAGTCTCTTCCTATAATTATGTCAAGGAAGTTTTTATGGGTACGCTGGTCCCATGACTTTATAATACTAGTATGTCAAACAGCCTAACAAAAGAAGCAACTTTGTATGAATAGCTGTTTAGTCAATCTGGGTCCCCTCCACCTTCCTGTTATGTTGTTTTTTTGGTGACACTCTATTTTATAAATCCTTTGTTCCTTTTGAGTATTGACATTTTTAATTTACTAAATTCTTCTTGTCAATGTATAATCTCTTGCCTTTAATGTTTTGTAAGAATGGTGTTTCTGAGTTCTAAATACTTACTTTAGTACTGAGGCTCTTTAATGCTGGGATTGGGGATTTATGAACACAAAGAGAATCTGATTAAGATTATAAACACTCCACTCAGAATATTGCATAATTTCCTTCAAAGCAAGATTTTGCATAAGATTTCAGAAAATTTTCAAACTTTATAAACACTTTCCATGAAGTCTGAATGGACTTAGGTATACTATATAATGAAACTCTATAAATATACTTACTTATATAAGGAAACTAAGTTTCAGCCTTGATATCTAGAGTGATATCAATGATGACTAAGTACAGTGAATGTTCATAATTCTATTTCCTCCTGACCCTACATTAAATATTTATGTGTCGATCCTATATATTCAGTATTTCATATCGGGAAGTTAAGTAACCAAATAATCTCTAACTGATGGTAAGGTAATCTTCCAGTCCTTTCTTCTGAGTTGGGCACAATACGTCTTATCTTTAAAATCTTTATTGCCATTGATCAACTCAAACTGAATGGTTATTGGTACATCTTTTAAAATATAATTCTAAGTTGAGACAGACTCCCTGTTGAATTTATCTTAAGGCTAATTATATTTAAGCTAATTTTAAGTTGAGCAAGTTTTTAGAAAAGATGAACATGTGTGTGTGTGTGTGTGTGTGTGTGTGTTTCTGTGTGTACACATAAGTAGAATTTTACCATAGTTGCAGATATATGAAATATTAGCTTTGAGCAGAAACAAATACTAAACAAGTACTAAAACCACTTCAAATGCTTCTTGCAAATCATGCTAGAAACCTCTACAGGGATTGTAGGAAATTTATGCATTTTGTAAAGGAATGAATTTTATAATCACATTCACAATGGGGGGCTGCTAGTATCTTTATTTATAAGAATGAATAACTGTTGGTCCTGTTTGTAGCTGTGACAGAGAAAGGATCTTGCTGATCAATTTCTCTCTCTCATCGCTCCATCATGAGAATATGGCTAGAAACATTGTTTCTCCACTGTCAACATAGCTTCTATCACAGTGATAGCAGCAGCAAAGGAGTAAAAATTATTTTTTTCTGAAATCATTCCAACTTGTGCAGGTACAAAAGCTATTTTATTGATTCATCCTTATGAAACAGGGAAGATGAAAGATACACTCAAACCTAGAAATCTTTTACTTAATATAAGTTAAAAACCCCAATTCTACTTACTTAAAGTAAGCTCTGTAGAAGAATGAGTAAACAACGTTTAAGGCATTTTATGGTAATGATACTAGAATCATAGAAACATGATGACTGATAAGCTATGTCCTTCTATATTCTAATAAAGGAATAAAGTTACTTTCTGTAGCTACTTCATAAGATTAAAAGTTATACACAAACATTGAAGGCTTTGACCAATTCTTCTTAGACTATAAATTCATTATGTTAATGTAGCCTAGATATAATACAGATATATTTGAGAGATTGACAAAGTACAGAATATATTACATAATGCACTCCTCCACTGACTTGTTATATTTTTCTTTCTTTCTTCCATTCACAATTAATTTCCTTTTTCATTGCTCCCATTTCTACCCCCCTCGTGTTCCCTTTTACATTACATTTTTCTCCATCCACCTCTTAATTTTTGTAGCCTTGGTTGAATATAACAAATATTTAATGATATTCTCTTTCCAAGCTCTCAGCTAGGAATATTGACATTCAAAGAGATTTCAGCTCTTTCTTCCCACCTTCACATCTACTTCTCTTTATCTACTCTTCTCTCCGTCAGCCTATTATTGCTATTGCATAGTCTATAAATATGACAATAGAAGGCTAACACACCTAAGAGTTAAAAATTTTTAAAGTTTCATTAGATATGATTTTTTTTCAGCCTACCAGACAGAATGCATTAAATACTTGGTAGAATAAAGGCTATTATCCTCTTGGTGATTAGTTTAATATTATGATGCCCTAAGTGGATTGTAAGTTATTTCATACTAGAAAAATAAGTGATAATGTACTTTATTATGTAAGTTCACAAGTGCATCTTGCAATAGAACAGAGATTAATAAATTATGAACTTTTCTGAGAATTTTTGTGTGACTAAGAGTTACATTACTTGCATGTGCAAACAAATCAAAAACTCTATCATACCCATGATTTTCATGTTTTTAATAGAGTATAAAATATCCATTATGAGACAACTATGTATATATCTTTATATTTTTACAGTAAGTAAATGTTAGTTTCAATCAATGAATATTTGCTGGGTACCAGTTACTGTGCTCAGCACTGAGAATATAGCCACAAATAATACAAGAATGGTTCCTGCCTTCATGGAGTTTACTTTTAAATGGAAAAGGGAAACAACACATCCTTAATATACTCATATAACTTACTATAGGAAATTATCAGTCATGTATGAGAGGAAAAAAAACTGATCTTTTTGTACAGAACAGAACTGTCTTTTCTGAAGAAGTGAGATTTCTGTTGAGATCTGAAGAGTGAGACAGTGCAGTGGGCTGAATGTTTGTGTCTGCTCAAATTTACATGTTGAAATCTAATCCCTAAGGTGATAGTATTAGGAAGTGGAAACTCTGAGAGCTAATTAGATAATGAAGATGGAGCCCTGTATAGATTTAGTGACTTATAATAAGGACCCAGGGAGCTCTCTTACTCTTCTACTGCCATGCAAGACCAATCTGCAGGAAGGAGAGCAAGTCTAAATATGTGTGCACCAAGAAACAGAACTGCAACATGTATGAAACATATGGAACAAAAGGGAAGTAGAATTACACAGTTATCACTGAAGACTTCAACTCCTCTCCATCAAAAATTGATAGTACAACTAAGAAGATCAGAAATGATTTAGAAAAAATCAACAATATCAACCAACACTACCCAATTGGCATTTATAGACTATTCCACTAAACAAGAGCAGAATACACATTTTTTTTTCAATTTTCAAGGAACTTCTCACCAAGACAGATGAAAAACTGGGTCATAAATAAAATCTCCACTAATTTAAAAGAATTGAAATCATACAGCATGAATCCTCCACCTACAGTGAATCAAAGTAGAAATAAATAAGAAGAAAATAGGAAAATTTCCAAATACTTGGAAACAAAACAAGGTATTTTAATCTAGGATAAAAGAGAATATCTCAGGAGAAATTTTTAAAAAACACATTAAACTGAATGAAAATGATATTCAAAATTTCAAACTACATGTGACATAGCTAGTGCAAAGTTGAGAACTTTACAACACTAAATACATGCTCAAAAGAATTGTCTCAAATTAACTTAAACTTCATTCTCAAAAACCTAGAAAAATAAGAACAAAATAAAAAGGCGTAATGAATACAAGATTTGTCATATATCTTATTTTCAAATATATTCTTCCAGTTTTTTTACTTTCTATTCATTTACTTCTTTTTTTGTAGTTGTTTTTTAGAGTTTTTAATTTTTGATAAAGTCTCGTTTTGCAATGAATGCAAAATCCTGGCAGTAATCCCATCTACAAAAAAAGAAAAAAAAAAGTCCTGAAATTCCATCCTAGGTGAAATTTATAGAAGCAGTGAATGATCCAAGAAAATCAACTCTTTTCAGTGCTACCAGTACACATTCAAGAGATGAAGGAGAAAGAAGGAAAATGAAGACAGTTAAGAATTCTGATGATTAAGATTAAATGGTAAAGGTCATCTTTTGAGTGAGCTTCTCATAGCATACAAAGTGATATCTAAAAGCTGTCAACTGTGGGACATTACCATATAGAAAGCCAAGACACTTTGGGATTTGGCAAGCAAAAACGATGTAAAATATGGTACAGTCCTAGAAATTAATCAGATGTTATAAACAGATCACAGATACATTACTTTATATTTTTAAACTTAGTGTAGCCTTTGTTTTTTGCTATCTTTACTCTCAGTGCACAGGAGGTTTTAAATTCCTCCCTTATTATCTTATGTGTCAGTCAAAGATGGTTTGCAAAAAAATTTTGTCTGCTCTCCTATTTGCGTGCATGTCAGTGAGCACCTCTCTCCACTCTTCAAAATTACTTACTGCTTCTGTCACTATAATGGATGTGAAGTTAATTCTCTGATTAAACCTCAGTCTTAGGCTCACACTTATATCTGGATATTGGGGGGTGTGACATTGTCAGTGTTCTTATGGACCTTCCATTCATAAGTCTTGGATAGAATCCCTTTTCCTCATAAATAGAAGGTTCTTTCTTTGTTTTTCTTCCAGCTCTCTTTCTAAAGTATGATGTGTTTTCACAATTGTTAAAAAAAAAAAATCCCCTCAGTGTCCAAAGTAAATAGTTTAAATACTATTTTTTTTTACCTCATAGGTTAACAGCTGAAATTTTGTTATAACATTTCTCATCTCTCCATTTATTCCTGAGGTTGTATTCAATAGTAAGGTTAAAAACATACATTTTTACACCTACTTTATATTTTCAGGGTTTTGGTGTATTTAATGTTTTAGAGGAAATTGGCATGTAGTATAATAAAGAATCATGAGGTTATAGTTAGAATAAAAATCCCCTAATCATTCTGTATAATGATTATTCACATTATATACTTGAGAAACAATATATTCTAAAAAGCAACAAATCTAACATTTTTGCGCCTGTTGATCAGAATTCATTTAAATAGACAAAGAAACAAAATAGATACTTAAATAGACAATGTAGCATGCTTAGAAAAAGATACAAAATTAATGAGAAAGTACTAACCTACATATATTATACAGAAATAAATGATTGCCTAAGGGAAATATTCACAATGGGAGAAGTTTCAGAGTATACAGATAGAATTTTTCTCCCTCAAAAAAGTTCCTTGGAAGGATTAACCCCTTCCTGATTGAATAAAAATCAATTTACATAAAAAAAGGAACTTATGCTCTGAAATAGGTCAGTTAAAATCCCAATGGAAATAAATATGTGTATTTTACCTGAGGTATGACTATTTCTGTCATCATTATAGCGAATTAAATTGTTAATGGATAATATCTCAATTTCCAACAACTTCTGTTTGCCACTAAAAGCTTTTTTGTGTTTAGAGTGAGAGAAAGAGAGAGAAAAGGAAAGGAGAGAGAGGAGTGGAAGAGGGACAGAAGAAAATAATTTAATTAGCTGGTTAACTGAGCAATTAGCCGATTTTTAATTTAAGTTCTCTCAGAGTATTGGAGACTTGTGATTTCATATTTTTGCTTGAAGCCAAGCACTCTATTCTTAAGGGGAAAACTAAGAAGGAGTATTAAGTGGATAGCTATATAATATCATAATAGCCATCATTTTCACATGATATAAGAATCAAAAGTATAATATTCTTTATGGGAATACTAATAGTTATTTTTGGAAAAAATATTGCTAAATATATAAAAATGTGCCACATTTACTTACTTTTTTTTTTTATCACTCAATCCCAAACTGTCTTACCTTCCTATGTGGTAATGTGCTGCAGTTGACAGCCTACTAGAGGTCAGTCCATGTACCATGAAAGCTCACCCTGGCTGATTTTGTAGATTTGATCTATAATAAATGGAATGAGCTTTCTACTATCTCCATTTTTCCTGTTTCCTCCCCCTCCCCTTTTTCCATCTCCTCGGTGTGTACTGGTAGCACTGAAATGAATTGGTAAGCTTCTCGGATCACTGCTCCTTCTCTAAATTCTACCTGGTGTGGAAATCAAGAACTTTTTTTATAAATGGAATTGCCTCCAGTATTTTGTGTTAGATGTACATGACTTGGCATGTTGTGTTCTGAAAATGCATACAACTCACCATTTAAAAAATTATAAAATATATTTAATACTATTAATTCTCTGGAATTACACACAATCTCACAATCAAAATGCAGTTCCTCATTATATTGACATTCATTTTTATTTTGGTGTGATATATGTGTATGTGTGTATGTCTGTACGTCTGTATGTTTCAATAGTTTCTGAATTATTTCTTGAAGAGAATGTGAGTACAAAAATTTAATAGCAATACAAATGCACCATCTAGGTTTGTAAAGGAACAGAATTTGGGAGAAAATTATAATGTATAGTTGACATATTCACCAGCAGCTTATTGGTATTAGCATACATTTCAGATTTTATCATGGCATTCAACTATAGCTATGAAAACTGATGTTCTCTCAAATCTCTTCAGAACATACTATCCCTTCTGTCTAAAGAAAACATGTTTGGCTCTATTTGGGCTAGAATAATGTAGAGTTTCTCAACTTTGGTATTATTGGCATCTTGGGATGGATAACTTTTTGTTGTGGGAAATGGCATGTACTCTATGGAATGTTTAATAGCATCCCTGGCCTCTGCTGACCAACACCAATAGCACCACTCTCCCAGTTGTGACAACCAAACTATACTTAAATCCCTATTTTGCTATGAATGCATCTTGAACAAATTAGTTAACTTCTCTAGGCTTCAGTTAATAACAGACAGTGCACATATTTGCTGCAAGGGTTAAAGAATAATGCACGATATACATACATTAGCTTGTCCAGTACCTGAAATATAGCAGTACTCCTTAATTATTTGAGCACTTGGACAGATCAATTCAGAGGCACTTAGGTTTAGAAGCCTTATTTTTACTCCAGACCTTTTAGCATATAGTATATAACGTTCTTTTTTTTTTTTAATTTTTATTTATCTATGATAGTCACAGAGAGATAGAGAGAGAGTCAGAGACACAGGCAGAGGGAGAAGCAGGCTCCATGCACCGGGAGCCCGACGTGGGATTCGATCCCGGGTCTCCAGGATCGCGCCCTGGGCCAAAGGCAGGCGCCAAACCGCTGCGCCACCCAGGGATCCCAGTATATAACGTTCTTTATGATTCACATCCACTCCTCACAGGAGTTAGTTGTTCTTTTTATGGGCTGCCATAGCTTCTGAGTCCCAAACTATCACACTATCCCCCCTCACTGACTAGATGTAAATTGTTGGTTTACTTTCCTGCCTATAGATCTACAGGATGACTTCTGGGAAGATAGGGGAAGATTATTGTTCATCTGTGTTCTTCTTTCTGCTTGCTGCTCAGGGCTTGACCAGTAATACATGAAGGCATATATGAATAGGGCATTATCCATGGCTTATGTTTCACAGAGCCCTGCTAAGTGGCCTCTGTGGGGGCTGGTGAATACCAGCCGCTCAAAATGAGACACTCTGTTGTTATTTTGTATTGATAATTTCAGAAAATAATAGGTCCCAGAGCAAAACAAAACAAGGGAAATGACAATGAAAGCAAGAACAATAAAACATATATTTTTGTTTTCAATGTTTTGAAGCTACTTTTTGTCACTCTTACTCCATCATTACGTTTATAGGTCCTGCTTTTCTGGATCATTTATGCCAGCCATATTCTTTGCAATAATTCCATTTCTGTTACCCATTATGCTGTTTGTTGTTTTGTTTTGATTTTATGTCACTTGTGGTTATCAAGAATGATAGAATTATTAAGTAGTGAAGTAAATGTACAGACTGTGGGGGAAAAGACCTAAAAAAAAAATTAACAGAAAGACACAGAATGTATCTAGAGGGATAAATCAGAGATTTAAATAAATAAGTATCTCATTGTTCCAGTACCAGTTGTTGAAAATATATTCTTTTTGGTATTGAAATTTTTTTTGCCTTTGTTTCAAATCAATTTATCATACAAATATGGATCTGTTTGAGTTCTACATTTTGTCCATACTTATCCCGTGTCATTGCCACATTGCTTTTCACATTACACTGTTAAGGTAAACATCAAAATCAGATAGTATATGTACTCCAAATATACACTATGTTTCCAAGATTCCTTTGCTCTGGGTCTTTTGCATTTTCTTTAGAATTATAAAACTGTCAATTTCCAAAAGAAAAGTGATTATAATTCATATCATTTCCTACTAATCAATTAATTTGAGAAGTAATCACTTAAAAATGATTAAATCTTTCAATCCATGAACACAGTATATCACTTCTGTGATATCATTTATTTAAATTTTGCTTAAGTTCTCTTAGAATTGTTTTATAGTTTTCATTCTATAAGACTTGCCCATATATAGTTCAAATTTCCATGAATGTTTTTTGGTTTTTAATACTTGAGAAAATTAAATTTCAAATGTTTCTCATTAATTGTGTTTTTTATAGAATTACATTTTGTTTTTGTTTGCTGATGTTATATTCTGAGATTTTGTTAAATTTCTGATTTTCAAGGTTTGTTGTTTGATTTTTAGGGTTTTCTACTTAATTATGCCATCTTCAAATTGAGATAATTTTTAATTCTTTCTTCCTAATTATGCTTTCAATTAACCTTTTTTTCTTATTGCTCAGGTTAATAATTAATACAATTGTTGAAAATGGACATCCATGCCTTTCTCCCATAACAAAGAAAATGTATGTTTAGGTAGAAAATGTATTTAGTATAAAGAGACAAGCTAATAAATCAGAATAAATGAATTTTGTTCAAAATATGTAATTAAAAATGCCACAGATTATAAAAATTGATTTGTGAAATCCTTTATCCTTCAAAAATTTAACATTATCACTATATAAATAGCTGTCTAATAAAAGAAAAAACACTGAAATATAAAATCATAGAAATATCAGAGGCAATTCTGTTTTTCATTACCTTTTTTTTTTTTTTTTTTTAGAGAAAGAGAGAAGAAGGAGGGGCAGAGGAAGTAGAAGAGAATCTTAAGCAGGCTACATGCCCACATGGTGCCCAATGCACAGCTCAATCTCAAAACCCAGAGATCATGACCTGAACCAAAAGCAAGAGTCAGGCACTTAACCACTGCACCTCTAGGTGCCTCCAGAAAGGTAATTCTTAAAATAATTAATGCAATGGGCTTTAAAAATATATAAAAGTGTATAATACAATAGAGTGAGATAAATTTTACTATCTTTATTGACAAAAAAAAAGTGGCAATGGTTATAAATGTCTTTGGAAATACAGACTTTCATATTCAAACCTGTTGGATATATTATCCTTTAAAACTTCTCTGTAGAAGGATTTAGAAATACATATCAAAATCCTTTAAAATAGTAAGGACTTTGGACCAGTACTTAAAGTAAATTATAAGAGTCTGAAATAGATGATTTAACAAGTATTTGTGAACAAGGGTGTCTATTGAAAGGTTATCTTTGACAGTGATATGAAAAATATAAATATCTTTTTTAAAGATTTTATTTATTCATGAGAGACAGAGACAGAGACAGAGACAGAGATAGGCAGAGACACAGGCAGAGGGAGAAGGAGGCTCCATGCAGGAAACCTGATGTGGGACTCCATCCCGGGACCCCAGGATCACGCCCTGAGCCAAAGGCAGACACTCAACCGCTGAGCCACCCAGACATCCCAAAAAATATAAATATCTAAAAAAAATTGTTGAAATGTGTGATCTGTAAGTGAAGAGGGATATTATACTGTCTTTGATGCTCACTATATTGCAAGTTATTTTTGTCTTAACAAATATGTAATAACTTTCTTTAAAATGAAGAAAAGCTGAGAACCTCACTAAAGCCCAGGTCAGATGTTGAAAGGTTTGAAACGTCGAGACAAGGAACTTAAATTTATTCTGTGAGTCATGTATTCCACCAAACATTCTCCACAGGCAGGCTTCCTCTTAGTTGATGGCTCTTCTCTTATTTTTGCTTAAGCAACAAACTGTGGACTCACCCTTAACATCTCCTTTTCTCTCACTTCTTACATTCAAATAAAATCCCACTGTCTCCTCACTGGAAACAAAAGATTCTAAAAATGTCTTACTGGCTTTACTGCTATTCCCATGGTCCAGCCTATGTCCTTTCTTGCCTATAATAGTCTCCACTACTACTCTTTGCTTCCATCCCTGCCTCAATCACAGATTGATTTTTCAAAATATGTCAAATTATATTCTTCTTCTGTCCCAATCCTTGTATCACCTCCAGTTTATTTTACAATACCTCCCCGTATCTTTACAAAGGTCATAAAATCCTGTATGATTTGTCACTAACATTTTTTAGTCCTGTCTAGCTACTTTTCTTTTTACTTCCTTAGGTATTATTATATTAATCTTCTTGAATACAACAAGCATGCTTCCACTGTGGGATTCTGATCAAACTATTCCCAGATATATGCATAGCTAAACCCCTCATTTACTTCAGGCATATATTCAAATTTCATCTTTTCAAAAATGATTGTGCAATTTATTAAGGCAACTCCTGCCACAACCCTCCCCCCAAATTAATACTCCCATTCATCTTTACCTGGTCCACTATTGCATTGTTTTTCTATAAAATTAATTACTTTTTACTTTTTCACATACTATATAATTAATTTATTTTCAGATTTTAACATTTCCTCTTTATCTTTTCCTGCTTGCCATGCTCTGCCTGGGCATGAATCATTACTTTTGTTTGTTTTTTTTTTCACTAATGTATCCTAGGTCCTAAATAACTATGTGGCACATGATACATGATAAATATTTATTGAATGAATTAATGACCTTTTTATCATTTTTTGATTACTTCACACCTAAACATTCATAATCTATTATGTGCACAGTGCATTTTAGTTTTCAATCTCTGTATCTTTATTGTCTCATTTTAGCCTCAAATGAATTATGCTTTTTTTTTTTACCTAGGTAACTTATTTTTCCCAAATTCACACAATTCTATTAATGCATACTTTATTCATAATTATAATAAAAGTGATATACATAATCTACCAGAAGTTAACTTATACCCAAATCCCATAATTTCTTGTGAGAGTTTTTCAGATTCCTTCTGAACCATCAAGGAATAAAGGACAGACTGAGGAGACACAGAATCCAGCTGACAAGGAAAAGAAGTTTGTCCTTGCAATCTGATTCAAATGAAAATCACATGTTTGTGGAAGTGTGCTTTTGAAAGGATAACAAAGTATGAATTTCAATGTGGTTATTAGTCTTATATCCAAATAATTAGCCTTTGATGATAGTTTATTTGAGTAGAGCTGGAACATTTGGGAGCTATTTATACATCAGGAGTAGTCCTAGAATTTGCCAATGTACAAGAAATACTTGCATCCTTACATCTACCATTTAGCCTAGACTATTTTGGGTATACTAAAATCGTTTTTTTTTAATACATGAAGAGTCACATTCTTACATACTAAGGTCTCTATAAGATAGGGAAAGAAACTGGTGAGGTCTAATATGAAAACTAGGCAAAAATACAGAATAATCCTGAGAATGGGGCCTGCATGAGCATAGGGCTCATCTTTTTTGCATGTGAGAATGCATCAGTGACTATCCCAGCATTGGGATAGACTGTAAACCTAGTCTAAATGAACATTATAGACTGAATATAGACTGACTGAGTAGGTCTAAGCAAGAACAGGCACATCATATTAATTTATCCTTTCTGCTTTTTATTTTTAATTATGTTTTTTAGAATTGACATCCTGGTATAGTATAAAGAATGTGGGGTAGAGGGTTTAAGCAGTCTCATGGGATTGGGTACATGCTTTTATGAAACAAAAAGATATCTTCAGTTAATTTAATATCACTGATTCCTACTTTTCCAAAAAAAATATATATTTCCAGTTAATCATCAACTTCCTAAAATGCAAATATATTTGCTACTATTACCCAGTTGATTTTAGCATTTTATACATTTTTTTTATGACTGTAAGGGTAGTTTAGGATTTTAGCTTTACTTGGCTCTTTGAACATAACTCTTCCCAGTCCGGTAGAGATAACATAGCTTGTAAGTGGACAATTTGCCTCCTCTTAAGATAGCCTATGGTTTTCCAGTTTTCTTCCATTTATTTATCTTTTTATATTTTCAAAATAGCCTGGTTTCTGTGTTCTTCATTCTTTATTTTACCATAGGACCTTCCATGTAATCCTCCAGTGTGTAAAGGAAAATATTTTTCTATCTCCAACTTAGTATGGGTCCTTGAAATCATAGACTCTACCGAAATTTTTGTGAACAGCAGAACATCACTTGCCACAATCATCCTTGCATATACACACACACACACACACATACACACACACACACACACACAGAGAGAGAATTACTTCAGGAATCTAGGATGGAATTTTTTCACTTTTTAAAAGTTTTAGTATTTTTGGAAAATCCTGATTTACTGTTATCAGTAACATAATCCACTGTTTATTTTTAAAATACAATCAAGATTTTACTGGTAGGAAAGTAATTCATCAAGAGCAAAACTTATTCATGTGATGCTTGTTCAAAAAAGCATGCTTCATCAGACCAAATACTATACTGAATTCACTACTCTAATTTTTCACTTGATGATAAATTAAAATTAATTGAGATAGCAATTCTGTTACACCAAGAAATAACTTCAAATAAAGTAGTGAAAAATTTAAAATGACTTAATTTAATTACTTCAATTATAACTTACAATTATAATTTAATTCAAGTTTAATAATAGCAGAAAATGCTCTCCATTTAAAGTAAATGGAAAAAATGCTGATTTTTTTTTCATGTAAGAACAGATTGGAATTCATCAACATTACAATTATTTAACAACAAATTTCTTAAATTGTCTCAGTTTTGAAACTTATGAATTTTAAGGCAAAATAACTTAATTATCGACATATGTATATACATTTGATATAGAAATAAAATACAAATTATATATGTGTATACACAAATACATATTATAAATATAATATATACTACTTTTAAATAACTTATGATTATCATCTTTTTTTAAAAAAATAAGTAGTTTTATTTAGCATACTTCTTTGGTTGAAAAAATTTTACTGATTTTCAATAACTATTCAATAATTTAGTTGGGGCACCTGGGTGGCTCAGTCAGTTAAGTGTCTGAGTCTTGATTTTGTCCCAGGTCATGATCTCAGGATCATGAGATCAAGATCTCCATGCTCAGGATGGAGCCTACTTAAGATTCTCTCTCCCTCTCTCTCTTTCTCCATTCCTTCTCTAAAAGTAAATAAAATTAAATAAATAAATAAATAAATAATAGTGTAGGTTGTTGAACAATTCAGGAAAGGCTTTTAGAATATTAAAGTGATTTATGTATATAACTTAATCATGAGTAACACAATATAACAATAAAAAGCCCACTGAAAGGGAAATGTGTATTTTTTCCCTCCATTGTTTAGAACCATTCAGAATACCCAAGAGGATAATCAGCCCTTTAATTAAATTTGGAAGGTCCCCTGATGTGCAGAAAGAGTGCTTTGAAGTCTAGTTTCTCATATGAAAATATCCATGCTATACCATAATTTTCTGCCATTTTCTTCCATGATTGGAACCTAAACACTGGGTTGAATAATTATTGATATGAAAAATGAGTATGGCCTTTCTTAAGAAAATGTAAAGATGCTTATGGACATCTTTAACTGACTTAAATGTTCTCCTAAATATCTTGAGGTTATTAACAAAATTCTCAATAAAAGTGGGTCAAAAATGGAAATATTTTTATATTTTATTCAAACCTTAAATGTCTCCTTTTAAAATAGTAAGGCAAGCTTGCCCAGGAAACATTAAAAAAATATTCACATGATTGTTTTGTTTCACTGAATACTAGTTTTCTCCAGTAGAGAAAGATTTAGAAGTGATGCTCTAATACTGTCAAATTTGTGCTCATGTAGTCAGTAATGAATGTTCAGAAAAAAATCTGTGCCATATGAAATATTGTTCTATCCAAATCTATAACAAAACTGCAAATATATTTTCATATATCTTGGTTTTCCATAACTAGTTGGTGATAAGTAAAAATGGTTTGATTTTGATTCATGTTTTCCAGCTCCTAATGTAAGATAGAGTTATTAGAAATCAAGATAAAAAAAAAAAAACTTGTAGGGCACTTGGGTGGCTCAGTGGGTTATGGGGCCAACTCTTGGTTTTGGCTCAGATCATATCAAGGTTGACTGAGCTCAGAGTCCAACTCCATGATCAGCGGTGTATATCTCTCTCTCTTTCTCTCTCTCTCTCTCTCTCTCTCTCTCCCTCTTTTTGTGGGCTCCCACCTTTCACAGTCTCTCTCTCTCTCTCTAAAAGAAATAAAGAAATAATATTTTATTAAAAATAAAACAACTTTTATTCCCTAAACCTGATGTCAGAAAATAGACATTTTTATGATGAAAATTAATGTAGGAATGAGGCTGGGAAGTGTTGGAATGTGACTAGGATATTATTTAGAGTGCATGAACTCATCACTGAGAAGTTGACATTTCTTCCTATATGAAGAGATCAATCATGAAGAAATTAAAGGGAAGGGTATTCTGGACAAAGGGAAGAAAAAGTGCAAATGCCTTGAGTACAGAGTTTGCTAAACATTTTTAATGGAAAATCATAAGGAACAATGTGTGGCTGGAACAAAATAGTAGATGGGTTCATGGAGGTGTGGGAAACCAAACTGTGTAACATTTTACAGGCCTTTCTGAGAAGAAATGAGATGGATGGTGATGGCAGGATTTGAAACAAAAGCATAACATGATCTGGATCTAAGTCTTAATTATAAGAACACTCAGGATGCTGTGTATCTAAGTTTAATTATAAGAACATTCAGGATGCTGTGTTGAAGAGAGACTGAGAAATGGCAGAGGCAGGGAGATGAACAATAAAAATCTGCATTTATTTGTTTTCCTTAGATTTAAATAGTATGCTATATGTCAGTTGATATTTAAATTTAAATTTGTTAATTTTCATTTGATTATCAGAAATTTATTAGACTTTCATTCATAAAGGTTCTATGGAATAATGTTTCTTGTTTTATAGTTCTAAAATTTAAGTTCACAAATCATTTAAAGGAGGTGAAGACCCATAGAATGATTCAAAACTACATGAAATTTCAAATATCTAGAATATCAGAAAACTTGTGGAAAAGCATGTTATTCATTAAATTAAACTTAGTAATCTTTGTGCATATGGATATACCATAAATAAGTGAATAATAAGGATAAAATTTCAAGTTTGTGCCTCTAATTTTGATACCAGTGTATGCCAAATACTCAAACCCTTTTTATTTAGTAGAGTTCTACAAAGTCATGTCTAAATGCTAATTTGCATTGCAATTGTAGAGCAGAAAAGGCTTTACTTCAAAGATAAGGGTCAAAGTATAATGATAATTTTTACTTGGAACAAGTTCAATAAATGTCAATATTTAAATGGATAGGAACAAATGTTGGTTAATTGAATGGTTATCTGATATCAGGAGAAAACTAAACCCTACAATCAACCTGTCCTGGTGTAACAACTAATAAACGGATCTTCACCATAAAATCAAAGTCATGACAGGACAAATGCTAGTTTGAGAACATAATAAGACCACAAAGACTTATTAAATCCTCTGTCAATAATATCAGAGATGTCAACTCTCAATGGATTACAAACCATGATCTATATCTGTGGGAGGACGTGGATGGTGTGTATGAGTGATAATTAAATTTAAGGAAAAATAAATATTCCCAGTAATCTGGTGTACTGACAAACAAATACTTTAGTCAGTGCTTAAATTTTCATTCTTGAGTTGTATATATGAAGAAGAAAGGTTCAAATATGGTAAATAATTGGAATGCCTTGGTGGTTCAGCAATTAAGTGCCCGTTTTCAGCTAGGGGTGTGATCATGAAGTCCTGGGATCAAGTGCTGCATTGGTCCCCCTGTATGAAGCCTAATTCTCCCTCTACCTATGTCTCTGCCCCGCCCCCTGTGTGTTTCTCTTGAATAAATAAATAAAATATGTTTTTAAAATATGGTAAATAACTTATGAAATAATTAGTAAAAATTAAGTTTAGCATCTCTGTAAATATTGACTGAAATATAATTGATATTCAGTGCTTTCCAGTTTGCTAGGCTATATCCTGGATTAAGAGTGTTTGGGGTAAGTTTAATTAAACTGTTATTTGTGGTAAGTTGAATAAAAATGCATCATTTATATAATAGGTAAGAATAAATAAATTTTTCTTCAATTACATAAGAACAAAGACATGACTCAAAGGTTGATATTTCATTTGGAGGGAAAAAAATACATCTGATTTGGATTAGGTCTGCCATTGCTAAATAGGAAATTCAGGATTTAATATGCATGTTCAAAATTACATAAACTATTTTTTTAAAGATTTTTTTTATTTCGTGGGGACTGGGGAGAGGGAGGTTCCACGCTCAACACAGAGCTTGATGCAGGGTTCGATCTCAAGACCTGGAGAGATCATGACCTGAGCAGAAACCAAGAGTTGGAAGCTTAACTGAGTGATCCACTTAGGTTTCCCTACATAAACTTTTTGATAACCTACATATGAAGTAATATTGAAGACAATATCATATTCTTTCAAAATTGCCTTTATTCAACTGCATCTTAATTATCTTTTTAAGATAGTAACGAGTTCCTGGCTAAGTATTAATTTTGATGATCTCCTTTCTAGCATTGCTATCATTGTCTGGAAATATCATCATTTTCTATGCTTCTTTATATACTATAGAAATCAATATGTCTGACAAAGCATCTAGTCATTTAAAATAAGTAAAATTATAGTTCATCAAACAAACAGGGCTACAAAAAATATTACTTTCATTGGTTTGAAAAAAAATCTATCCAATTATAAACAAGCTTCTCCAAGGAAGGATAATATCAAACTTCCAGAAGAAAGTACAACCAAGAAAAGGGTCAGAACAACTTTTTTTTTTTTCTTTTTTTGCACTGCCTCATTATGCTGACTTTGGCCAAGGTCCAATGCACCTTGGTTAATGAAAGGATAATGATAGCTCATCCTTTCCCATTTTTTGCTCGGCCAACTCAGTACTGCTCAAAAATGCCTCTCTTTTGGAAATTCAGTTACAGAGTTTCTTTTTTCTTTATATTTTAAAGTAGAAGCATGTAGTTTACCTGGGTTTGTTAACTATTGACTTCAGCATGTTCCATCATATCCTTAGTATAAGATTGATAATAGTTCCTACTTTATAAAGTTGCTGGGATTTTTTAAATTAAAATATGCAAAACACATGTCTGACATGTTGTAGAGCTTGACAAATCACATTTATTTGTGTTATTATTGACAATAAGGATAGCTTTTAGAATACTGATTTAAATGATTTAGGTTAATATGTTAGATGTTAGAGTAGAGATGATTTAGAATTGGCTCCCCAACTTAAAGAAGTTTATAATCCCTTAAAGAAGTTTGTATGGGAAGTAAATATTCCCATACAAATAACTAAAACACTGGGGGAAAAATCAATCAGGTAATTTTGAGTTGGTTGTTTACTTAGTAAAATTTATCAATATTTCAATTAACATACCCATGGTGCTGTGATAATGCTTATTCAGTTTCCCTAACACTGCTCCAGGTAGCAACTCTAACAATTTTAGTGTCTATACTGTTACATTCAAACAATAGCCTTATTTTTCAGGTGAGATTATATATATATATATATATATATACACATCCTCATGTTTCTACTGTTACTTTTCATACCTGGTTTTAGTGACTTTCCAGTAATAAATATAGATACAATGAAATCATTTAAGATATAGATAGGAACAAAAGTCAAGTAATAAACAATGGGTGATAGAAACAGATGTGTGAGGTAGGAAGGTATAATAATATATAGTCAGAAATAGAAACAGCCGTATAGATCACTGTATTGTGCAGAGTTTGTCTGCAGATGTCTAAGAAAGTCAGGCCAAGCCAAGAATATTCAGGCTTGTTGCTAAAATATTGCTACCAAGTTCAAATTCAACTCTCAAAACCTAGCACCATAATATGTGAAAATTACATTCCAACCAGAAGCCCTGAAGGTAGTGGAAATAGTACATTAGTAAAAAGAAAAACAAAAACATTACAAACACAATAAATAAAGAGTGACCTATAAAAATTACTTGTCTTTCAGTCAAACTGTGTTTTGATGTGTTTGTCACAATAAAAACTAGAAAAAAAACATGAAATGTTTTCTTAGATCATGAAATGAATGAATCTGATGGACAGACTGGTTTAGTAAGATAGAAAAAAGATATTCTGCCAACTTGATGGAAAAAAGATATTCTGCCTGTGTCAACAATTCTGATTTTGACATAGTTGTTACTGAACTGTTCATTCTGAGAGTAATTGACCAACATGTTCCATTGTTTCTAGAAACCACCCTTTATTATAAGAGAAAGACCATGTCATCAGCATAGTGTAACTAAGAACATGCTCATTGTTTGGCTTCTTACAGATAGAGGGTACAGTTTCAGTTGACCTAACTATGCTTACGTGTAAATTAAAACAAAAAAAATGAGGGAGTGCTCCTACTTTACTCTACTGTTTGCTGTGTCAAATTCTCAAGACTTTTGACACACACACAGAGAGAGAGAGAGAGAGAGAGAGAGAGAGACAGAGACAGAGACACAGGTAGAGGGAGAAGCAGGCTCCATGCAGGGAGACCAATGTAGGACTCTGTCCTGATCTCTGGGATTCCGACCTGAGCCAAAGGCAGATGCTTAACCACTGAGCCACCCAGGAGTCCCAATTTTCAAGACTTTCATACTATTTTTGTCATTGTTTAAATGGTAACTAATTTCCCTGTTTAAGATTATAATGCTCATAATACAATATGTGAAAAATCCATAAATGTGTAAATCTTCTGAGTCCTCTCCCTAACTCTTCCTGTTCATTCCATTTTTCCTCTCCCTCCTTCCTCTCTCTTCTCCTGTCTCTATTGTCTCTCCCTTTCCTATTCTCTTCATGGAGCAAGTAATCATCACGTGTGGACTTTCCAGGCAATAGAAATAATTTTAAAAAATTATTTTGGCAAGAGATAATATTTTAATTTTATTAGTAGTGATTATAGAACATGTATTGTTTCAAAAATACCTCAAATAGTTGAGTAAAGAACTATCAGAAGTGCAATAACAGTGGCAGAGGGAGCAATTTGTTCTGCAGTAGTCCAGACTAGAAGCCATGGGATATGTGGATGAGTTGGCAAATTCCAAATTTTGAAGGAAAGTAGTACTATGAAGTTACTATAAAATGCCCCCAGTTAAAAAAAATTAGTCATGATTTCATTCCCTCCAAATATTGGAAATTTGGAGAGAATGAAATCATGACTCATCTTGGTTTCAACTTGAATTTCAGTCATTATTTAATAATAATTGCAAATTTTGATAAAATATTTTTTAAGCTCTGACAATTTATAGGCAACCAGACTGTTTATGAGAGTACCTATTTGTTTCAGCCTCAAAATAGCAAATGTATTGACTGAATATTTTGATGGAATGATAGGATAATGATTACATCTTAACATTGCTTTAATGTACATGAATATGATAAAAGAATACTATGAACTCCTATATACCAACAAACTGGACAACTTAGAAGAATGGATAAATTACTAGAAACATACAAGCTACTATGATGAATCATGAAGATATAGAATCTCTGAACAAATTGATTACTAGTAAGGATATTGTGTCAGTAATCAAATGCCTCCCAACAAGCAAAAGTTTAGGGCCAGATGGCTTCACTGATATATTATGCTCAACATGAAAAAAAAAGCCAATCCTTTTCAAACTCTTCCAAAAATTAGAAGAGAAAACTTTTCCAGGCTCATTTTATGAGGCTAACATTACCTTGATAGTAAGACTAGTCAAGGTCACCACAAGAAAAGAAAATTATAAAAAAAAATAAAATAAAATTATAGGTCAATGTCCCTGATGAGCATAGATGAAAAAATCCTCAACAAAATATTAGCAAAGCAAATTTAACAATACATTAAAAGGATCACACACCATGTTCAAGTGGGATTAACTCCAGTGATGAAAAGACAGTTCAACATCTGCAAATCAGTGAATGTGAGATACCACATTAACAAAATGAAGGATGCAAATCATATGACTATTAGGACACAATTCTCCATGTGTCTCTCACACTCCTTTATGTTTAGGCATTTACACCAATTTGCTCAGATAGTAAGGGCAGGACCTCTGTTCTCTCACCAGACACCATTTGCTCATTTTCCAGAGTAATAAAAATAATGTTTCTTTCCAGAAGGGAGGAATGGGAAGACTTGCCAGTAGCTCACTTATAAGTTTGGAGGTTTCTTGAACTCAGTGTTCTACAGCTGCCACACAAACCCACTGTGTGCCTGGCATCCACACAATCTAGTTCTGGATCCCTCCCAGTGATTCAGGGGAGGGTAAAAATGGAACTGATATGAAGGAAGCTCATGCAGCATGCTCTGCCATGAGTAATAAAGCCTTTTGTCTCTGATCCAGGTATCTATGTCTTCTGTGAACCCAAGACAGATTAACTAAAAAGCTTTCAAGCAGATGCAATTTCAGACTCCTCTAAATTCTTGACAGTGACAAACTCCCTGAGGAGAAATGAAAAACATGATGTGGTTTAACCTTAGGCATAGAACAAGCATAAAAGGTGGCGGGGTTTGGGGTGAGGGAAGCAAGTAAGTAAGAAAGGCAAGAAACTAAAGATACCAACAGATCACAGGTAACCTCTGTAGAGTTCTTGTCTGTAGTTCTTGATGCTTAAATAGCTATTTTATGCCTTTAAACCCATTACACTGACATTTTTATCTCACTTTTCTATTTCTTACAGGAAGTATCATTCTCCCATAAGCTTCTCCATCCTACTTGATATCAGAAATCATTAGGGATTAAATTAGAAAGTTAGTAATAGAAAATTCCTTAACTTTTTTAAAAAACATTCATTGAAACTCTACAATATGCGTCAACCTAAAAATGTAAATAAAGGGGAAGAAGACATTGAGGATCCTTCTGAAAAGGAGGAGCAGAGAAATGGGAGATTATCACATCAGATACAGGATTTTATCATAGAGCCATAGTAATTAAGACAGTATGGTACTTGTATAGCAATTAACATATTGATCAATGAACAGAAAGAGAAAGCTCTGTGAAAACCTACACATATATGGAAAATTGGAAGTTGCAGAGGTAACTTCTCAGATTAATTGAGGAAGATGGAAACTGCATTAGGTCTGAAATATTCATTTATCATAAGTCACAAATAGTTCATAAATCACAAATAACTCCAAAATCTACTTCACACATGTGTTTTCATTTTTATTGCAAAATAAAATATTTTAAAATTTTGTTAAGAAATATTTGGACCTTCGGGTAATGAAGTATTGTTGTAGTTTTTAAAACTATTCTTAAAAACTGAAAATTTGACAAAAATTCAGATCTAAATTTTGGATATTTTTGGGTATTAGTAACATATAAAGAATATCTACAAACAGGTAAGAAAGTCAATCAACTCAATATAAAAACAGGTAAAGACATGCACATGATTCCAGAAAAGAAAAACGTTTACTAAATAATTTTATGAAAATTTACTCAACTTGGTTACTCTTCTGGGAAATCAATCAAGATCTCATGGCCACTATTTCAGACATTATTTTGTCAAAACTTGAGTTTTGATAGTGTAGTTTTATTAAAAATTTTTGAATTAATTGATGTTTTAACATAAAGTGATATTTTCTTGCTTATGTATTTGTGTATTTTCTCTTCTCTCCAATGCAAGCAAATATCATGAAATTGTGGATTTTGTCTACTGTGTTTAATATTGCATTTCAGATACTTAGGGTGCTTTGCCACATGAATACATAAATATTTATCAAATGAAAAACTATGAAATAACTGTTGAGTTCCAAATATGAAATATGATGAAACAGATATTTAGACTTATCTTCTTTTCCTTTCCAGTTTTTTAGTTTGATAGTTTTTAACAACTTCTGCTTTTAAAGATTTATCATTTTAACACTTCCTTCTATAACAATAATATATGCAGTTACCTTCATTTAGGTCAGTATTCAATTTACTAATGTGCATGCCATAGTCTTTTGCTACCATGACTTTTTCATCGCATGAATATTATTTAAAGAATAAACACCATTTTGATTCATTTTGGAAGGCTCTGACTTATGTCCATAAAATTTATTTATTTATTTATTTTTTTATTTATTTAAGATTTTACTTAAGATTTTATTTATTTATTCATGATAGACACAGAGAGACACACAGAGACACAGGCAAAGGAGAAGCAGGCTCCATGCAGGGAGCCTGATGGGGAACTGGATCCTGGAACTCCAGGACCATGCCCTGAGCTAAAGGCACTCAACCTCTGAGCCACCCAGGAATCCCCATGCAATTTATTTTAATTCACCTTTTAAAGAATAGCTGATAAATTCTGTATTTCCCAAGTTGGTTTTCTTTCTCCTGGTTTCTTCATCTATAGCATATTTGGCAAGGGTCCATTTGACTATAATATTTATAACAGTATATAAATATCAAATATAATTTTACCATGTACCAGACAATATTTTAAGCACTGAAACACATTCATTTAATTTTCAGAACAACCATATCAAGTACTACTATTATAACCAGAAAACAAAACACTAACGGATCAGTTACTGACAAGCTGGTTGCCCCAAATGTACAGTAAAACATCTCGCTGAAAAATGATGCAACCATAATTTTTCTATTTACCCCAATGATCTGTTGCCACTCTGTATTGTCTTGGATTCAGGAATGTGTCCATAAACTGCTTACTATTATTAGAACAATGTCATTAATTGGAATTTTTTTAAATAAATAACTTCACTTGGTGTTAAAGATTTCATTGTTTTTGTAGCTATTTGAATTATTTGTTTTGCCATGTGAGATGCCTTTGATGTGATGTAATGATTCTTTATTCTTATTTTTTATTATTCTTTGCTAAGTATAGAAGACTATAAGCAGTAGAAATTATCCTGCCAAATTCAATGAGGATTCCTCTGAATGACAATTTTTCAGTCAGTAGTGGGAAATATCTTTCAAACTTCTAATATATTATCATATTGTATTCTTCTACCTAGCAAAGATGTAACATGATTTCTATTTTTTGTTTTTATTTCTATTTTTCAATATCTGGAATTTACTCTTTTGAACAATTTGTCTTAAGCAATCAGAGTGGTAGAACTGGAAAGCCCAACTTTCTTTTTCAAGCAGCCTTGTCAGTTGAATTCCTTGAATATCAGGAATCAGAATAGATGGTCCAAGTCTCGTTGTAATAAAAGTAAAATAGATGTGTGCAAGAGTGGATCTCAATCCTTGGTAAGGTCCATAGCATAGTAATTAATTTCTGCCTATGTTTGATTCTGAGATTTGAAAGGTGAAAAGGCATGTGAACATTCTGAAAGTAATCAACTGATGCCAGATTGTGTTGAAATATTCTCCATTCGCCCCCAATCCTCTATCTTATCCTTCTCCTCTGTATAGTATGCTCCAAGACTTTTATGGGTTACATAGAGTCCCTCCCTTATTCTTTACTTTCAACTCGATTCACATAAAGAAATACCAAGAGAATATGGTAGGGAGGAAATACCAAGACAATATGGTAGGGAGGCAATTCCTTCTTTAGGAACGCAGCCACTATATATTTATGAATGTATTCCTGCTGTAAAAGACATTTATGATACTTATTTATCAATTTAAAAATACATCAATGAGATTGGTTCTGTGTGTCAGGTATTTATAGTCTTGAATAATTTTTCTTTTAATTTTTATTTATTTATGATAGTCACAGAGAGATAGAGAGAGAGGCAGAGACACAGGCAGAGGGAGAAGCAGGCTCCATGCACCGGGAGCCCAACGTGGGATTCGATCCCGGATCTCCAGGATCACGCCCTGGGCCAAAGGCAGGCGCCAAACCGCTGCGCCACCCAGGGATCCCTTGAATAATTTTTTGGAAAGTAGATGGCTGAATAAGACTGGGTATCACCTATGAACATGTCAAGTTTATCATCTACTATCTACAATGAGAACATCTTATGAAAGACAAAGTATGGAATTTCAGGCATTATGAAGTCTAATGCACACTTTGTTTTATGGATCTTAAAAATAATTTTAGAATTTTCTCACTTGAATTTTTAGTGAGACTTAACTTGATATACTGGAATTTGTTTACTTAGCAGATTTATGTAATTTAATACAAACATATATTATCATCTATATGAGCTTATTTCAATATATTTACATACACTAAGTTATGCAAATACTAAGAAATATAGTTAATGATAATAGTTTCTATTAATTAGAAGTTGAATCATTAAGGAAATGCCCTGTAGTTTGTAAACTGGGAAATTTGCTTTTTTTTTTTTTCAGAATGCTTAAAAAAGATGTTGAATCGTAAAATTTGAGCCTCTTAATTTCTTAAAATTGTAGAGTTCATGGCATATCCTCGCAGGTCAAATTCAAAGAAGCTGATTCTATTTAGCCCTCTGGAAGAATACTACATTAATTAGTGGTGTCCTAATTAAGGTTGCTGGTGAGAAGGGCAAGCTAATTAAGTTATAGCAGCTTCTTTTTCTTTACCATAAGTGAAGATACATCATTTAGCCTGCCCTGGTTTAAATGTGAAAAAAATGTTAATGTTTCATATATTCTTTAAATTATTTTTACTTTGACCTTAGCTTCCTTATTTGATGGATAACTAGATACACAAAAAATGTTCATTTTTTTAAAGAATAAAAGAGCAAAAAGTGGTATCAACTTTCTAGTAAATATAGTACCAATCAGGTTAGCAATTTTCCTTTTTTTCTGATTTAAAGTATACACATACAATTGGTGAATCTGCAATATATAATTCATAGAACTCGTGTTTTCAAATAAACTGCTTGAAGATGAACAACTTTCATATCCATTCACATAAACTTAATTCTTTTTTCTCAGAAAGTGTTTACTACTTGGTGAACCATTTTTTTTACATATTAAAGTTTGATTTAAGTTTACCTCAGGTTGTGTGCAGGATATCCCCAAGACTTGTAAATTATTATTATTTTTTTTGCAATGCCATCACTGTTTCATACAAATCACTTGTCAACTTAAATTTGCCTCTAGCCTCTGATGATAAGTTTTCAAAGCTATGTGGTTTTCTATGGTTCTCCCAAAATTCTGCCTGCCTATCATAAAACTTCCAAATGATGTTTTGGTGGTGAGTAGGAAGTTTTTTTTTTAATTGAAAATTCTACAAACTAAGGTCTACATTTATAAACAAACAACAAATAAACACAAAAATTAATGTAAAGGAGAAATTGAAAACTAGACAGGCAGATCACAGGTTGAAATAATTCAATGTGAAATTATTTATCCTTGGAAATTGAACACTGTCAATACTTTGGAATGGATAAATCAGAATTTTTGTCTTAAAAGAATTTTGGAAATGCTTTAATATTTAAACAGATCACTACAGTACAAGCATTAGCCTGGCTTATATATATGAAAAAGTCAAACAAACCTAAGTAACATAACCATGTAGAATAAGATTTAAAAGCTACACATGTATTCATAAAGTATCTGCCAAAGTGAATTAGCCAAAAAGTATAAATGATAAAATACAGCTGTGTCTCTATTTCTTGCAATAAGACATGTTAGGTATCTGTTAAGATAGCATATAAAAATTCTGGGGAAATATGACAAAACATATATCTAACTCTCTGCCCCAAATTTTATGAACACATTCAACCTGAAGATGCAAGTACAGATTGATAAAATGAGTCATATAGTTGTTTTTGCTTGAGATTGTTCGGTTACTTTGGTGATGTGCTTACATGGCTCTCCTGACATACAAGACACAGAACGACTAGATAACAATCCACTTAGGTTATTAAACACTACTGGGGACATGGAAGATGGAATGAGGGATAAACCTGGGTCCTGTATCCCCATATCAGAGCAACTACACTCCTGCTTGACATGGAGCAGGGAAGGCAAGTGAAGGAAAAGAAAAGTGTTAAAAAATAAAACTTCCACAATTGAAATAAAGATAACATTTCATTTGCTATGAATGAAAAAGTAATTGAATGACTATGAAACTTGTTAGTTACTGCTGAAGATGGAATTAAATTATCATAAAATAGTTCAGAATTTCACTAGAACCAGAGACCTACATTTTCAGAAAATATGAATGAAATATTGATATAAAGGGGAAAAGAAGACTTTAATACACTTTTAATTGGTGTTCCAGGTGGAGGAGAAAGAGGAATTTTATGAAAAATAGCTAATAAGTGATAAAGATGTACTAATCATGGGGAAAGAGTAAACTTAAAGTTTAAAGGTCACACATAAACATATTTTAAAACTGAAGAACAAAATAAGAAAGAAAATATAAAATATAAAAACATATTTTGAAGGTAAGTCAGTTTTTTTTTCTCTTTCTTAATTCTCTTTGCCTATACTTTTTTCTTAGGATTCTCTCAAAAATGTAGAATCACCTTGTCAATTTCTACAAAAATTCTTTAAAACTTTTTCTAATTACTTCTTTGACTCTTAAAAAATATTGGAAAGAACTGTCATTTTAAGAGCATGGAGGTTTTCAATCCACAGAGAGGAAATATCATTTATTTGGTCCTTTAAAATTAAATTTATTTATTTATTTTGCCTTTAAAAATTTTAAACACAATGTTTTATAGGTTTTAACATGCAAGTGTTACATTTATATTGTCATACCTATCCCTAAATATTTCATATTTTGATCTTACTTAAAATGGTATTTTAAAATTTCAATTTCCATCACAGTTTATTCCTAGTATATAGAAATATATTTGACTGTTACATATTGATTAAAAGATAAATTGGACTTTTGTCAAAAATGAAATTTTTGTACTTCAAAGGCAGTATCATGAAACTGAGAAGGTAATCTACAGAATGTGACAAAATATTTGTAATTCATGTATTGGACAAGGGAACTGTATGATATATAAAGAACTCTTTCAACTGAATTATTAAAAGACACATAAGCCAACTAAAAACAGCAAATGTGGGGGATCCCTGGGTGGCTCAGTGGTTTAGTGCCTGCCTTTGGCCCAGGGCATGATCCTGGAGTCCCGGGATCGAGTCACACATCCGGCTCCCTGCATGGAGCCTGCTTCTCCCTCTGCCTGTGTCTCTGCCTCTCTCTCTCTCTCTCTCTCTCTCTCTCGAATAATTAAATAAAATCTTTAAAAATAAATAAATAAAAACAGCAAATGTGTGAATAGACTTTTCTCTAAGGAGACATACAAATGACCAAAAAGATTATGAAAAGATATTCAACATCATTAGTCATCAGGGTAACACAATTTAAAACCACACTAAGGTACCATTTCACACCCACTGGGATGGTCATCACGAAAAAAAGTGTTGGTGAGGATGTGGAGAAATCAGAACCTTCATGCACATGGTAGGAAGTAACATGGAACAGAAACTTGGGAACACAGTCTGGCAATTCACCAAAATGTTAAACATAAAGTAACATTGACTCCAAAGTAAATCCACTCCTAGGAATATACTCAAAAGTAATAACATATTTCATTACAAAAACTCCTACAGAAATGATCATAGCTACGAAATTTGTAATAGCCAAAAGTAGAAAATAATCTAAATGTCCAAAAACTGACAAATGGATGAACAAAGTGTAGTTTACCTATCTATAAAATGGTATAGCATTCATCCATAAAAATAAATGAAGTACTAATACATGCTAAAACATGGATGAACCTTGACATTATTATGCTAAGTGAAAGAAAACATACACAGAAGACCGGAACTTATATAATCCCATTTATATGAAATGTACAGAATAAACTAAACTATAGAGACAAAAAATAGACTAATTATTTAGGGCTGTGGTGAGGAAATTAGTTATGGGATGATAAGTAAAAAGTCCAGGGTTTCTTTCCAAGGTGATGAAAGCATCTTAAATTAATTATGGTGATGGTTTCACAAATATGTAAGAGTATATTGAAAGGTTGTTGTACACTTCAAATGGGTGAATTGTCCCTACATGTGAGTTGTATTTCAATAAAGCTGTTATATAAAAAAAAAATCACATCTTGGGATGCCTGGGTGGCTCAGTGGCTGAGCATCTGCCTTTGGCTCAGGTCATGATCCTGGGGCCCCCTCTGCCTCTCTTTCTGTGTTCCTCATGAATAAATAAATAAAATCCTAAAAAGAAAGAAATCACATATTAAGAGAAGCTAGAAAATACTCTCCTTTGTTTTCCACTATTTTCTTTACTTATAGACCTATTTGTTTCAGGAACTGCCTTTAAAAGTTTTGCAGAATAATTTTCTTACAAATTCCTAGAGCAAAACATAATAAATAACTTATTTTTTTCAAAGTTACCTTGTTTCAGAGGAATTTTTAGGTTAGTATTTGATATTATATTTAAGCCAGACTTTTCAATGTCCCTTTTATAAGAAGAGATTCTTAATTAAATTCTGTATTTCCTAGTGCCAGTAAAAATGCATATGTAATTTTTTAACAATACAAAGACTGAAGACAACTATTAGTTTAACTGAAATCTAATAAGGTGGTTAAAAATTCTTTGATTACAATAAATCAAAAATCTTTAAATTGTAGATATGTTCAGCTATGTAAACTAACTCTTGTAGAATATTAAAATGTGTTATAAATCAATGTTTAAGTTTCCAAGTTTTGAATTTAGTCAAATGAGATTTGTAATGTGGTATTGTCAAGTATCAGTGATGTGATTTTATCAGTTAGGTGCTCCATCTTCCAGTTTCCTCAGGTAAAATGGACTGACAATATCTCTTCCTTACAAGGACACATTTAAGATAACTCACGTTATATACTGTATCCTCAGTTTTATTCTCTATTATTATTATTGGTAGTATTAGTATCAGTATACATTACAAACATATAGTATAAATGCCCCCAAATCTATACATTTTTTATAAAAACCTTGCTTTCTTAAATGATTAATGCCACTTTTTGGAAATCAAACAATTAAAATACAATTATTAATATCATGGTGTCCTATAGGGCTCCTTGTTCAAAAGACTTAATCTGGATTAATTTGGACTTAATCTGGGTAATTGTTACTTTGAATCATAACATATGAAATAGCTATTATATAAATAAGATTTAAGAAACCTATTTTATATTTCCAATTGGTACCTTTAATTAAAAATGTTTTCCACAATGTACCTTAGTGTCACCAAACACTTGACATATTTGGTGACAATATGTCAACCAAATATGAAATATTAATAAATATTAAAATATTTATTTTTGTTCTAGGCGAAGTCAACATCAAGAGAAATCAGCAGTTAATGTATCACAGTACTTCTCTCTCAAATACTTACTGGAAAACATTTTTCTATGTATGTTCTAGAGAGAAATAATTATTCACATAATCCATTATTTTTCTTCCTGGAGGCTGAAAGCTCATGTTTGTGTTTTGCTTATTTAATTATTTTTGTGGTACAGTAATTTATTTGCTATTAAAACCCCTTACCCTCATTAGTATTTTCACCTTGAAGGAGAAAATGACTGCTCAAACCAGGTAATTTTGCTTTAATTTTTAACAAAGGGGAAGCTTCAACTATTTTCTAAAATTAGATTTGGGGTCAGATGTGAATTTCATCTTTGCAATATTTTCCTGTAGCCCCAGTGGAACAAATAATAGTTGGTTAGACAGATGCCACAAGTACTAAGTCAATTATTTTATTTTATTTTTTTTTATTTTCTTTTTTTTTTTTAATTAACCTTTATTGGTGTTCAATTTACCAACATACAGAAAAACACCCAGTGCTCATCCCGTCAAGTGTCCACCTCAGTGCCCGTCACCCATTCCCCTCCAACACCCGCCCTCCTCCCCTTCCACCACCCCTAGTTCATTTCCCCGAGTTAGGAGTCTTTATGTTCTGTCTCCCTTCCTGATATTTCCCAACATTTCTTTTCCCTTCCTTTATATTCCCTTTCACTATTATTCATATTCCCCAAATGAATGAGAACATACACTGTTTGTCCTTCTCCGATTGACTTATTTCACTCAGCATAATACCCTCCAGTTCCATCCACGTTGAAGCAAATGGTGGGTATTTGTCATTTCTAATGGCTGAGTAATATTCCATTGTATACATAAACCACATCTTCTTTATCCATTCATCTTTCGATGGACACCGAGGCTCCTTCCACAGTTTGGCTATTGTGGCCATTGCTGCTATAAACATCGGGGTGCAGGTGTCCCGACGTTTCATTGCATCAGAATCTTTGGGGTAAATCCCCAACAGTGCAATTGCTGGGTCGTAGGGCAGGTCTATTTTTAACTCTTTGAGGAACCTCCACACCGTTTTCCAGAGTGGCTGCACCAGTTCACATTCCCACCAACAGTGTAAGAGGGTTCCCTTTTCTCCGCATCCTCTCCAACATTTGTTGTTTCCTGCCTTGTTAATTTTCCCCATTCTCACTGGTGTGAGGTGGTATCTCATTGTGGTTTTGATTTGTATTTCCCTGATGGCAAGTGATGCAGAGCATTTTCTCATGTGCATGTTGGCCATGTCTATGTCTTCCTCTGTGAGATTTCTCTTCATGTCTTTTGCCCATTTCATGATTGGATTGTTTGTTTCTTTGGTGTTGAGTTTAATAAGTTCTTTATAGATTTTGGAAACTAGCCCTTTATCTGCTATGTCATTTGCAAATATCTTCTCCCATTCTGTAGGTTGTCTTTTAGTTTTGTTGACTGTATCCTTTGCTGTGCAAAAGCTTCTTATCTTGATGAAGTACCAATAGTTCATTTTTGCTTTTGTTGCTTTTGCCTTTGTGGATGTATCTTGCAAGAAGTTACTGTGGCCGAGTTCAAAAAGGGTGTTGCCTGTGTTCTCTTCTAGGATTTTGATGGAATCTTGTCTCACATTTAGATCACTCATCCATTTTGAGTTTATCTTTGTGTATGGTGAAAGAGAGTGGTCCAGTTTCATTCTTCTGCATGTGGATGTCCAATTTTCCCAGCACCATTTATTGAAGAGACTGTCTTTCTTCCAATGGATAGTCTTTCCTCCTTTATCGAATATTAGATGACCGTAAATTTCAGGGTCCCCTTCTGGGTTCTCTATTCTGTTCCATTGATCTATGTGTCTGTTTTTGTGCCAGTACCACACTGTCTTGATGACCACAGCTTTGTAGTACAACCTGAAATCTGGCATTGTGATGCCCCCAGCTATGGTTTTCTTTTTTAAAATTCCCCTGGCTATTCGGGGTCTTTTCTGATTCCACACAAATCTTAAAATAATTTGTTCTAACTCTCTGAAGAAAGTCCATGGTATTTTGATAGGGATTGCATTAAATTGTCCTGGGTAACATTGACATTTTTACAATATTAATTCTGCCAATCCATGAGCATGGAATATTTTTCCATCTCTTTGTGTCTTCCTCAATTTCTTTCAGAAGTGTTCTATAGTTTTTAGGGTATAGATCTTTTACCTCTTTGGTTAGGTTTATTCCTAGGTATCTTATGCTTTTGGGTGCAATTGTAAATGGGATTGACTCCTTAATTTCTCTTTCTTCAGTCTCATTGTTAGTGTATAGAAATGCCATTGATTTCTGGGCATTGATTTTGTATCCTGCCATGCTACCAAATTGCTGTATGAGTTCTAGCATTCTTGGGGTGGAGGCTTTTGGGTTTTCTATGTAGAGTATCATGTCATCGGCGAAGAGGGAGAGTTTGACTTCTTCTTTGCCAATTTGAATGCCTTTAATGTCTTTTTGTTGTCTGATTGCTGAGGCGAGGACTTCCAGAACTATGTTGAACAGCAGTGGTGAGAGTGGACATCCCTGTCTTGTTCCTGATCTTAGGGGAAAGGCTCCCAGTGCTTCCCCATTGAGAATGATATTTGCTGTGGGCTTTTCATAAATGGCTTTTAAGATGTCGAGGAAAGTTCCCTCTATCCCAACACTCTGAAGGGTTTTGATCAGGAATGGATGCTGTATTTTGTCAAATGCTTTCTCTGCATCTAATGAGAGTATCATATGGTTCTTGGTTTTTCTCTTGCTGATATGATGAATCACATTGATGGTTTTACGAATGTTGAACCAGCCTTGTGTCCCAGGGATAAATCCTACTTGGTCATGGTGAATAATTTTCTTAATGTGTTGTTGGATCCTATTGGCTAGTATCTTGTTGAGAATTTTTGCATCCATGTTCATCAGGGATATTGGTCTGTAATTCTCCTTTTTGGTGGGGTCTTTGTCTGGTTTCGGAATTAAGGTGATGCTGGCCTCATAGAACGGATTTGGAAGTACTCCATCTCTTTCTATCTTTCCAAAAAGCTTTAGTAGAATAGGTGTGATTTCTTCTTTAAACGTTTGATAGAATTCCCCTGGGAAGCCATCTGGCCCTGGAAATTATTTGATTTTAAAAATGATATTCTCCAGTGTCTTATGCTGCAAAACAATAGAAACTATAGTCTAGTTTACTTATTTTTTTATGGATTTTATTTATTCATTTGAGAGAAAACGCATAAGTGGGGGAGGCAGAGAGAGGGACAAGCAGACTCCTAGCTGAACAGGGAAGCTGACTGGTGAGACATCTCAGGACCTCAAGATCATGACCTGAAACAAAGGCAGATTCTAAATGGACTGAGCCACTCAGGGGCCCCTGAAACCATAATCTAGTTTATAATTGAGCTGAAATCTCAGTGTGCAGACAGGTGTTGCAGTGTCATACTCACTGTCAGATATCAATGGAGGTCAACATAAAGAAGACAAGCTAAAATTCTAGAGAAATTTTTGCATGTTTATAAAATGGAGCATTATATAGATAGATGATAGATAAGCAGATGCTATTTAAACTGTCCTACATTTTCACCTTGAAGTTCATCATAGGCAGAGGAATTCAGCTTAAGAAGGAAACCAATAGTCTGGCTAGAGATTTGCCCAAAAAAAGAATATCCAAGAGTGACAGTAATGCCAACACCACTTGTAACATCACTATTATATTAGATAAATTACAACAAATATAATCACTCAAGAAAAATATTTGATTAAACTATCTAGTCTTCCTTATGTAGATATCCTTAGTCCCTGAGAAATAATAAAAGTAAACTTTAAAAAATAAAATTTTTATTATTTTGTTAAAATAACAAAATAAATCTACCCAATATTAGCATATAGATTGCGGAAGTGAGCAAAATATATCTATATTGATCTATGCCTCTATATTGCTGCTTATAGGAATGTATAAAATAATAGATAAGTGAAAGATATTCTACTATATCAATAGCACATTTTTATTTAAAAAGACAAAGAAGGACATGGACATATTTATTAGGTGACTTAAATTGTTTTATTAATAAATGAAAATATGGATGCATAGTAAAAATTTGAGTTCAAGTTTTCCAGGCTTCATAATAGAAACATATTGGTACAGTGTAAATGTAAAGATATTGGTCATAGAATGATCAAGAATTGAGAAGGATGACAAACATAAATATAGATAGCTCTATAGGCTTGAGATCTTGATACACAAGAGTAATTAACTGCAGTAATTAAGGGCACAGATACTAAAACATGCTGCATTGGTTTGAAATTAATTTGTGCCCTTATTAAGATAGTAACCTTGGACAGGTGACTGAATTCTCTGTGATTCAGTTTCCTCAAATTTAAAGTGACCATGGTAATAGTACTTATATCATGATAATGTTTGAGAATTCAGTTAGTATAATAAAGGACTTGGAATGATGACTAGGACCAAAAAAAAAATGTTATGTGTGTGTTGTGTGTGGTTGTTCTTGTTGAGATAACCTATGGTAATGAGCTGAATTATAGAAAGCTGTGGTCAAAGAGCAGGATGCTGGGTAAGAGATCTCAGAAATAAAGCAGTTACTTGCTGCAGACAAGACCCTGAAGGGATTCTACTTCCAAATAATGCAGAAAATTATCTTGCTCTTAAGGTAATCAAATTAACGGTTGACGCTTTTAGCTATGTCATATTTGATGATATTTTTCTGTTAATGGCATGATTTGGAATAAGGAAATAACAATTTTAGTTGACTATTAAAGGTTTGGGGGTAGCCCAGGTGGCTCAGAGGTTCAGCACCTGCCTTCAGCCCAGGCTGTGATCCCGGACCCGGGATCAAGTCCCATGTCGGGCTCCCTGCATGGAGCCTGCTTCTCCCTCTGCCTGTGTCTCTGCCTCTCTCTCTCTCTCTCTCTCTCTGTCTCTCTCTCTCTCTCTCTGTCTCTCATGAATAAATAAATAAAATCTTAAAAAAATATTTTGATGGAAGGAGCTTCTAGATTACAACATGTATGTAAAGACTGTAATAAAGGGAAATTACATATGACCTAAAAGAAAATGCGGCATTGCAAGAGTAGCAAAGTTTCAGTTAATGTGTGAATGGAAATGTGGATGCCACTAAGTCTGTTAATATTGTGGCAGAATTTTCATATGTCATATGGAAATACTAGGTAGGATGGAGAATAAAATCAGAGTGGAGCTCAAGGTAGTGAAAATGCAGCAGATGTATTCTGAGCAGTGGTCTTAATTGGATTGGATTGGATTGTTTTATATGCTGGTTGGTGTAACTTTAGTTAACCATAATGATGAGGATGTTTCACAAGTGCTCAGATGGAAGAGAGTTTTAGCTTTCAAATGTTGCCTCAATAGATTTTACTACCTACAGAATATTTTTCTTTATTTGCAAATGCCAGGAGATATCCTGGGTGTCCTGAATTTGAGGGGTCACACAGTATTGGAGGACTGGATTATATGAGATTCATAGAAAATGCTAATGGGATGAACTGAATTACTAAAAATGTAACCAAAGGCAATAATATTCCCAAAAGGAAGAAATTTTATTATGAGCTAAATGGGTCATATATTCTTGAGCATTTGCTTATATTCCCTTAATCATATTTTTTCTAACAGATAAACATGTAATGATTTTTGTTTGTATGCATTTTTATCAACATTCCCTTCCTTGAGTAGATTTGAAGGAGAAAACAATGCTTATTTTTACTTTAAGCTGCTACTATATGAATTGTTAGGATCATTTTTTCTTGTAGAAATGTGTTTATTAGTTTTGGGCAGGTGGGTTATAGTAAAATGCTTTAGAAGGTATGAGAACATACCAGGAGTCTGTATTGTTGAATAAAAATCAAGTATTCTTGAATTATTGACAAATTCTTAGATACTAATTTAGAAAAGGTGCATCACTAGACCAAAACAAATAAACTGAAGAGTTACAGAATAAAAATGAAATTGCAAATTCTCCTCTTTTCCAGCTGAAACCATGGAGGGTGCAGAAGAGAAGAAAAAGAAGGTTCCTGCTGTGACAGAAACCCTTAAGAAAGAGCGAAGGAATTTTGCAGAGTTGAAGATCAAGCGTCTGAGAAAAAAGTTTGCCCAAAAGATGCTTCGAAAGGCAAGGAGGAAGCTTATCTATGAAAAAGCTAAGCATTACCACAAGGAACACAGGCAGATGTACAGAACTGAGAGTTGAATGGTGAGGATGGTGAGAAAAGCTGGCAACTTCTACATGCCTGCAGAACTCAAATTGGCATTTGGATCAGAAGTATCAATGGTGTGAACCCAAAGGTTCGAAAGGTGTTGCAGCTTCTTTGCCTTTGCCAGATCTTCAATGGCACCTTTGTTAAGCTCAGCAAGGCTTCAGTTAACATGCTAAGGATTGTGGAACCATATATACAGCATGGGGGACCCAAACCTGAAGTCAGTGAATGAATTGATCTACAAGCATGGATATGACAAGATCAACAAGAAGTGAATTGCCCTGACAGATAACACATTGATTGCCAGATCGCTTGGTAAATATAGCATCATCTGCATAGAGGATCTGATTCGCAAGATCTATATCATTGTAAAATGTTTCAAAGAAGCGAACAACTTTTTATGGCCCTTCAAATTATCTTCTCCATGCGGCAGAATGAAGAAAAAGACCACTCATTTTGTAGAAGGTGGAGATGCTGGCAACAGGGAAGACCAGATCAACAGGCTTATTAGAAGGATGAACTAAGGTATCTACCATGATTATTTTTGTAATCTGGTCAGTTAATAAATGACTGCTTTCAAATGGAAAAAAACAGAAATTGCAAATTCCTGTTTTTTTCCAATGAAAATACTGTTCTACATCATTTTTGTTGCTGCTAATTTTTAGTATTAAGTTTTAAGAGGGAGGAATGCTTTTACAAGAACTTCCATGTAGAAATTATTTCAAGTAAGTGTTATTCTTCTATGACATAAGTTAGTCTATTGCAGGAAATAATAGTGACATTCAAATACTAAGTTTGTCTCCAATAGAAACATTAAAACCATTATATTTTCCTTACAAAGTCAACTTTGATTAAGTCACTTTAATGACAAATCTAAGCCATGACTGCTGAGTTCTGGGAACAAATTTTAATCGGATTTTAAAAAAGAGCTATCTTGTTATATGTAGAAAATGAATTAAATAAACTTAGGTACCTACTTCCATTTTAGGAAGTAGATCTCCATTAAAAACACAATAGAAAATATAATTGAGAGTGCTGTTCTTTGTGATAGATACTTTTAATGTCCAAATTCCTATTAATGATAGCACTTAACTATGATACTGCACTGAAGACAATACAAAAGGTAAATTGTTTGCTTGAGAGACCAATGTCTATTTTGCCATGAGTTGCCAATGATACATTATATGACCTTAGATAAAAACATACTGTATTTCTTTTGAAGAATGAAAGAATTATATGTTCCAGGTTAAAAAGTTTCATGTTATTTTAAAAATATACAGCAGCACTCCTGTTGTTTTTTTAAGGGTCACATTACTGGTACTAATATTGTAAATTAGCTTCAGAGTCTCAAGAATTTGAGGGACCCCGAGGTGGCTCAGCGGTTGGGCATCTGCCTTTGCCTCAGGGCGTGATCTCAGTGTTCCGGGATCAAGTCCCACATCGGGCTCCCTGCGAGGAGCCTGTTTCTCCCTCTGCCTACGTCTCTGCCTTCTCTCTGTGTCTCTCATGAATAAATAAAATCTTTAAAAAAAAAAAAAAAGAATTTGGGAAAACAAGAAACTTTGTGCACTGTAGGTAGCAGAGGAAACTATTTGCTATTTTATGGAAAATAGGCAGTAGTTAGTGGAAATAAATATGTGTATGACCTATAGACCAAACATTCCACTCCTGTGTATATCTGAAAAAAATTCACAAACATTTATAGGATTACATAGTCTAAGATGTTCATTATGTGTTGTTTTTTTTAAGATTTTATTTATTTGAGAGAGTGTGAGAGAGAGAATGAATGAGGGAGGGGCAAAAATAGGGGGAAGGAGAAGCAGACTCCCCACTGAGCAGGAAGCCCGATGTGGGGCTTGATATCAAGACTCTGAGATCATGACCCAAACCAAATTCAGATGCTTAACCTACACTCAAGTGTCCTGATCATGTGTAGTTCTTAATGTGGGAAGGAGTGTAACCAACAGGTGTCATCATGAAAGAACTAGTGAATGAAATATGTGATGGATTCAGAGACACTATGCTAAGAACTCAGGAGCATTCTTAATGCTGAAACTGAGCATTCTTAATTTAACTCTGAAAATTTATGGTAGTTTATTTCATTAACAACATCACAGCAGGGCAGCCTGTGTGGCTCAGCAGTTTAGTGCCACCTTCAGCCAAGGTTATGATCCTGGAGACCCGGGATCAAGTCCCACGTCAGGCTCCTTGCAGCATGGAGCCTGCTTCTCCCTCTGCCTGTATCTCTACCTCTCTCTCTCTCTCTCTCTCTCCCTCTCTCTCTCTTTCTCTCTCTCTCTGTGTGTGTGTGTGTGTCTCATAATAAATAAATAAAATATTTAGAAAAAAACACAATATCATAGGAATGGAGATTAAAATATTCATATTTAGAGGTACCTGGGTAGCATAGTCAGTTAAACAGGAGACTCTTGGTTTCAGCTCAGGGCTGTGAGATTGAGCCCTACCTTGGGCTCTGCACTCAGTGTGGCGTCTGCTTAAGACTCTCTCCCTTTCCCTGTGCTACTCCACCCCATGCTCATGCACGTGTGCTGTCTCTCCAAAATAAATAAATAAATATCTAAAAAATATTCATATTTAGGGTGCCTGGGTGGCTCGGGTAGTTGGGCATCTGCCTTTAGCTCAGGTCATGATCTCTGGGTCCTGAGATCTAATCCTACATGGAGTTCTCTGCTCACCAAGGAATCTGCTTCTCCCTTTCATTCTCCCTCTGTGCTCTCTTTTATCAAAACAAAACAAAAAAAACATATTTAGAATAATAATTTCTTTCTTAAGTGAGTTATCTCTAAGTACAAAGAAAATTTATGTATATACTAGTAGGCATATGACCATTTCTCATCCCATTTGAAGCTGTTGCATTCAAGGTATCTAAAACTAAACTTAGACCAATAACACCTGTAGTTTCACTGGAACTGGAAGTCAAAACTCTTTGCATCTGTAGTATCTGTGACTTCTCTTAAAAATAGTCTGAGAGACTGACTAATCTTCATATTATTTATCTACACAATGGGTCATTGCATTAATCTATTTCTTAAAATAATTTATATTATAATTTAAGTATGAAAAATGAAGAAAAATTACTTTACAAATATGTAAAAATTACTGTAAAAATATGTACTTTACAAATATGTAGAATAAATTTTATGTTTCCATATGACTGGCACAAATATCAATAATAGTCCTGAATATTGTAAAGTTTATTTTGCAAGAATATAGAACAGTGGCAGAAATCAGTCCACATATGGCAGGCATACGTGCTTCTGCAGGAAAGTAACGCAGAATAATTGAAGGATAATCAAAATTTTATTAAAAATATATTATTCTACCAGTTTCCTAAAGGAACAGAAATGTGTAGAAGATAAATTCTTTAACAAAATCGAAAAGAAGATCAAGTTGCCTTAGGTTGTTCTATTACTAAAGACAAAGGTCTAAGTCCTTAAGGACATCACTGACACCTAGTCAACTAAATGCAGTATGTCCAACCCTTTCATGGAGATTTTTTGTGTCTTAGGACTGTTTAAGCCCTTGTCTATCCATGTCTTTAATAAGGGACATTTGTTTTAGCTTTATTCACAAGTCACTAAGTGACTGTCAACAGGACTTTACCTGGAATGGGCTGCAGATCTATTTTATTGGCTCTTAGATCTGCTATGAATTGAGTTTACAGTGTCTATTAACTTATTTAACAAGAATGTCCAAATGCAAAATACATGTACTTTATATGATCCAAAAATATAATTTCATATGCCATATATAAACTCAAAGATAAATAGATTTTTGCACAATAACAAATCAAGGGGGACACCTGGGTGGCATAGTGGTTGTGCGCCTGCCTTCAGCTCAGGTTGTGATCCCAGGACCCTAGGATTGAGTCTCACATCAGGCTCCCTGCAGGGAGCCTGCTTCTCCCTCTACCTATGTCTTTGCTTCTCTCTGTGACTCTAATGAATAAATAAAATCTTTAAAAAAACAATAAATCAAGGTCATTTTATTATTACTACCATGTCTAAAGTAACATTTTCAACCATTTAAATTAGGTTAAACAGGAAAGTAGTGTTAACAACTGTGTTGGGAGAAACCAAAATCTGCAAGCACATGATTTAAATAATAATTGATGAAGTGGTAAAATGAAATTTTAATATCATATGTAATCATAAGTTATATTTAAAACACTGGTGCTTAATAATGAAATATATTTAAAAACTAGACTGTTGATATCACCAAAAAAGGAATAAGGTATTAAAAACTCCATATTCACGGGACACTTGGGTGGCTCAGCAGCTGGGCATCTGCGTTCTGTTTGGGGTGTGGTTCTGAAGTCCCAGAATCGAGTCCCGTATCAGGTTCCCTGAGTGGGGCCTGCTTCTCCTTCTGCTGTGTCTCTGCCTCTCTCTCGCTTTCTTTGCGTCTCTTATGAATAAATAAATAAAAATCTTTAAAAAAAATAATAAAAAATAAAAACTCCATTTTCAATGTTTATTATAGTCACATATGTATATATATGCCATAAAATGTGAAATACTGAGGAAACCGTAAAGCTCAATTTTTAGACAGTTTTAAACTCTATGGCCTTAAAAAAAAAAAAACTCTATGGCCTTAATAAATTAATATGATTGTTGACAATTTAAAGACAACTAAAATGATTTAAAGACAATTTAAAGAATGCACAAGTAGTTTTCTCTCAGGTGACAGCAACAGGGAGAAGTACATAATATATTTGCATTAAATATTCTTGTGAAAATATCACTTAAAACTTACTCTATTTCCTTTGTCAGGGTATGTAATGGAGTATTTGTTATTCTGTTATGCAGTAAATGAACATACCAGAGACCATAGAATAGGAAAATAATCTTTGCTAGTAGTTATTTATTTATTTATAGAGCTTCTTTCCAGCTACCTATTTGATATCACTCCAAGCATATCTCAACAAAATATCAATTTTGTAATGCACCTCATAAAGTCATAATATCTTCCTAAGACAACTAAAACCCTATACTTTTCCAGAATTTCCTATCTCAGGCAAGTATGTACTATCAGATTCTCCATAAATAATCCATTACAAATTATTACCAAAGTCATTTACTAAATACTACTTTAATGCACCCTTTCATCCTTTCTTTGTACATATATCAACGATTTTTTTATCTGAATTTTTGTTTTCTCTTGCCTAAACTAATGCAATAGCTTCCTGATCAAACTCCGACACCTTTCTGGTCCTCTCCAACCTATACTCAGTAATTAAAACAGAATCATATTATCCTATTCAATGTCTCCAAACTAAGAAGTTCTAAGCAACACATGAAATTCTGTATTTTTCTATGGTATTTGAAATACACTACAACTTTATAAAAATAATAAAATAAAATGGTTAGAGGATAATAGAAATGACTTTAAGATAAAATGTAAAATATTAGAGTAATCTAAGCTAGAACTGAGAAATACTTGGAACTCAAGTTTTGAACTAAATGGCTTCTGCTGTTTTGTAAGTTTCTGTGATAACACAATCTATAAATACTTGAAAGGACTGATAATGAAAATGTAGTCCTCTAGATAAAATAGGAGGTTAATTTTAAATAGAAATTATTTACAATAATAGGCTACAGTAAATATTTCCTATGAAACATTTTAAATATTTCTCAAATTGCAGTCATATGACATGCTTTCATCTATTATAAATGCTAGTTATAAATTTTTTTCTAATTTATGTATTTATTTATGATAGTCACAGAGAGAGAGAGAGGCAGAGACACAGGCAGAGGGAGAAGCAGGCTCCATGCACCGGGAGCCCGACATGGGATTCGATCCCGGGTCTCCAGGATCGTGCCCTGGGCCAAAGGCAGGCGCTAAACCACTGCGCCACCCGGGGATCCCCTAAATGCTAGTTAAAATTGACATTCATTGGAATGTCATCCTTCCATTTCTACTTTAATAATTTTCAGCACAACCCGGGTGGCTCAGCAGTTTAGTGCCGCCTTCCGCCCAGGGCGTGATCCTGGAGATCCGGGATCAAGACCCGCGTCAGGCTCCCTGTGTGGAGCCGCTTCTCCCTTGCCTGTGTCTCTGCCTCTCTCTTTCTCTGTGTCTCTCATGAATAAATAAATAAAATCTTTAAATAATAATAATCATCATCATCATCATATTCAGCCTAAAAACAATGAAACAAAGCAATTCCATGGGTCATTACTAAAAGAGTGGTGCATAATCAATACATAAAATATCGTTCATTATTGTAAATCCGTCTTCCTGATTTTGGCAGATTTGAGAGATTGGAAATGCGGTATGTTGAGAAATAGTAATAATAAAGATATCCATGCCCTAATCCCTGGAACTTGTGAATGTTACTTATATAGCATAGTAGAATTTTGCAGATATGATTAAGATGAAGATCTTGAGATGGAAGAGTGTCTTGGATTATCTGAGTAGTCCCTAAATGCAACCACATGTATCCTTGTAAGAGGGAGCCAGATGGACATGATCTCACACATACAGAAAGTGTCTGTCACTGAGAAAGAGATATATGATGAAGAGTGATAGAAGCCCCCACAAGCTGGAAGAAAAGAGAAAAGGACTCTCCACCAGAGCCCTGCTGACATCTAAAATCAGCCCAGTGAAACTGAATTTGGACTTCTTGCCTCTAAAACTGAGAGAGAGGATACATTTGTTGTTTTAAGCCAACATGTTTGTGGTAATTTATTACAGCACATATAGTAAAGAAACACATGTGATAAGCCAAAGTAAATTGTTGATATCTTATTAGTTGATTTTCTTAACTTTTTTTTTTTAGCTTTTCAGTAATATCCAAATGACTTCAAATCACACTTCTCATTTATTACTTAATCTACTTCCATCTTTATTTTAAAGATTTTATTTATTTATTCATGAGACACACACACACAGAGGCAGAGACACAGGCAGAGGGAGAAGCAGGCTCCATGCTGCAGCGAGCCTTACATGGGACTCGATCCCAGGTTTCCAGGATCAGGCTGGGCTGAAGCCCATGCTAAACCACTGAGCCACCCGGGCTGCCCACATCTTTTCATTATATGATAACAATATATACATTTGAATACAAAGCAAATATCAAACATTTGGTGTGTGAATGTATTATGTTTCAATTATTCCCCCCAAATTGAAAGCTAATAATTGAAGTTGTATTTTACAGATTGCTATTGTGGTTAGAATATTATAGTTAGGGATCCTTGGGAGGCTCAGCAGTTTAGCACCGCCTTCCTCCCAGGGTGTGATCCTGGAGACATGGATCGAGACCCGCGTCAGGCTCCCTGTGTGGAGCCTGCTTCTCCCTCTGCCTGTGTCTCTGCATCTCTCTCTCTCTCTCTTTCTGTGCCTCTCATGAATAAATAAAATAAAATCTTGAAAAAAGTAAGTATTTTCAGGTTCTCTTTCTAGTAATTACAAGCTAGGCTTTTTCAAGTCAGCTTTCCTGCTGGTATTAACCATAAGACCAGAGCAATTTTTGTCTATTTGAAAGCATCACGGTGCTAATAATGTAATCAAAATTTATAAGGAAAGAAAGAAAGAAAGAAAGAAAGAAAGAAAGAAAGAAAGAAAGAAAGAAAGAACAAGAAAGAAAGAAAGACCAAAAGAGGTGACCAAGACATTTGGTGCTATATTTCTCCTTGGGTTATATGATGATCCTCAGGCTTGAAAAGAACAGAAGCCAAGCAGGGTTTTTGTTTTTTTGTTGTTTTGTTTTGATTTGGTTTGTTTTTTCCAAGAATGAAAGAACTGACAATAAATGGGAATTTCAAGATTGCTTACCTTGAAAAGACCCTAGTGAATACTCCATGCATTCAGGATTACACCTTTAGAAGAATATTAGCAAACTATATCACGACTGAAGCTCAGTGCTGGATTGTTTTCTTTCTTTCTTCTTTCTTTCTTTCTTTCTTTCTTTCTTTCTTTCTTTCTTTCTTCTTTCTTTCTTTCTTTCTTTCTTTCTTTCTTTCTTTCTTTCTTTCTTTCTTTCTTTCTTTCTTTCTTTCTTTCTTTCTTTCCGAAAGAGTGAGCAAAAGAGAATACAAGTAAAGACAGCACCATGGGCAATGGGAGAAGTAAACTCCCCAGTGAGCAGGGAGCCTGATGTGGGGCTCCATCCCCTGGGATCATGACCTGAGCTGAAGGCAGATCCTTAACTGACTGAGCCACCCAGGTGCCCCACTGCTGGATCATTCTAATCTTGGAATTGATCAAGATGATCCAGTTTACTAGTGTGCCTGATCCACTGCCTGCCACAAAGACCTGTAAACTGTCCAAGCCAGAAAATAACATCATTCAATAATCACACACATTATCTACAGATTGTTTTTATATGCAATATTTAACATTGTCTCAATAATCTAGAAATAGAAGGAAAGTGCCTCAAACTAGTAATAGACACTTAAAAGTATCTTAAAGCTAATATCAATTTAAACAAAAGACAGGATGCTTTCCTAAAATCAGGAAACTTTCATGATCATTTTTATTAAACATTGTGCAGAGTCCTTAACCAGTGCAATAAAGCAAGAAACAACACATACAATCTATTCAGATTGATAAGAAAGGTAAAAATCTATTAGATAAGAATCCAATCTATTCTAAGACATTCCATAATTTTCTACACAGAAGTCCTAAGGAATTTATAAAAATGCTGTTAGCAGACACATGAAAAAATGCTCAACATCACTCAGCATCAGGAAAATACAAATCAAAACCACAATGAGATATCACTTCACATCAGTCAGAATGGCTAAAATAAACAACTTAGGAAACAACAGATGTTGGCAAGGATGTGGAAAAAAAGAATCCTCATACCCTGTTGGTGGGAATGCAAATGGGTGCAGCCACTCTGGAAAATAGTATTGAGGTTCCTCAAAAAGTTAAAAATAGAGCTACCCCACAACCCAGCAATTGCATTACTAAGTATTTATCCAAAAGGCACAAGTGATTCAAAGGGGCAACTGCACCCCAATGTTTAAAGCAGCAATGTCCACAATAGCCAAACTATGGAAAGAGCCCAAATGTCATTCAACAGATGAATGGGTAAAGAAGAGCTTCTGTGTGTGTGTGTGTGTGTGTGTGTGTGTGTGTATAGCCATCAAAAAGAATGAAATCTTGTCATTTGCAACAACATGGATGGAAATAGATGGTATTTTGCTAAATGAAATAGGCCAGTTAAAGAAAGACAAATACCACATGATTTCACTCATATGTGGAATTTAAGAAATAATGGAGGAACATAGGGGAAAGGAAAGAAAAATAAAGTAAGTCAAAAACAGAGAGGGAGACAAACCATAAGAGACTCTTATCTATAGGAACAAACTGAGGGTCACTGGAGGGAAGGTGGGTGTGGGGATGGGGTAACTGGGTGATGGGCATTAAGGAGGGCACTTAAAATCATGAGCACAGGGTGTTGCATATAACTAATGAATCACTAAATTCTACCTCTGAAACTATTAATACAGTGTATGTCAATTTAGAAAATAAAATTTAGGGATCCCTGGGTGGCGCAGCGGTTTGGCGCCTGCCTTTGGCCCAGGGCGCGATCCTGGAGACCCGGGATCGAATCCCACGTCGGGCTCCCGGTGCATGGAGCCTGCTTCTCCCTCTGCCTGTGTCTCTGCCTCTCTCTCTCTGTATGACTATCATAGATAAATAAAAATTAAAAAAAAACAATTTAAAAAAAAATAAAAAAAAAATAAATAAATAAATAAAATTTAAAAATGCCACTAAAACTAAGAAGTACATTTCTTAAAGTAGCAGAGCACAAGGTCAATAAGCGAAGTCAGTTGTCTTTTTATAAATTAGGAAGAAACAATTGGAAATTAAAATAAAAATATAAAATTTACTACAGCATAAAAACATGAAATGTTGAGGGAATCAAATACAATATTTGTAAGATTTGTAGAACAAAAACTACTATACGTGGAATTGCTGAAAAGATTAAAGACCTAAATACATGGAGAGATATATGCAGAGATCAAAATATTTAATATATAAATATAAGGTCTCTCCAAACTAATCTATAGACTCAACACAATGCCAATCCAAGCCCAACATACACTTTTTGGAGACACTGAAAAGTTGGCTCCAAAATTTATGTGAGAAAGCAAAGGACCTACCTAAATAGCCACAGAAATTGAAAAAATAATACATTTGAAGGATTAACCCTATTTCATTCAATTATACCATATACAGCAAGCAAGAGAGCTTGCATTGGCATAACTACAGACCTAACAATGGAAGATAAGAGACAATAATAGAGAGTTCTATATACAATGGTCAATTAATGTGCCATAGAGCTGACAAGATAAAGGTCATGCAGAAATGACATTTCAACAAATGGTTTTTATATAGCAGCTTTATTCATAATCATCCCAAACTAGAACCAACTCAAATGTCTATCAACAGGAGAGTGGAGGAACAATTTGTAGTAAATAAAAAATATGGGAGTATTTTTCATCAATAAGAGAGTGAATTGCTAATTAATGTAAGAACATGAATAAATATTATTGTAAGCACTGCATTAAGTGGAAAAGGCTAGAGGAGAAAATGGCAACATAAAATATAATTTCAAATATAGACATTTTAAAAAAGGGAAATTATAGGGAAGGAGATCAAGGCTGGGATGCTGGGGGATACTCAGAGCAAAGAGACATTAGGGAACTTCCACTGGAATGACAATACTCTATATTGTGACTGGTGATAGTTACATGATAATGCATATTTGTTGAACTCATCAAGCTCTACATTTACCAAGTTTCATGTTAGTGTATGTAATTTATATCTCAATAAATATCTCTTAATTATATAAAGAAGATATTGCTTAGGGAAATTAAAAGGTATGTCGAAACTTAGAAGAAAATGGTAAAGAAGAAGCAAAATTTCACCATTTGCAGATGACATGATACTATATACAGAAAAACCCTAAAGACTCCACCAAAAAACTACTAGAACTGATGAATAAGTTCAATAGAATTTATTCAAGATACAAAATCAGTGTACAGAAATCTACTGCATGTTTACACTAATAATGAAGCAGCAGAAAGAGAAATTAGGAAAACTATTCCATTTACGATTGTACCAAAAATAATAAAATATTTACAAATATACTTACCCCAAAAGGTGAAAGACCTGTATTCTGAAAACTATAAAACATTTATGTAAGAAATTAAAGACATTACAAAGAAGTGGAAAGATATGCCATGCTCATAGATTGGAAGAACAAATATTGTTAAAGTGTCTGTATTATACAAAGAAATCTACACATTTAATGCAATCCCTATTAAAATATCAGCAACATTTTTCACAGAACGAGAACCAACAATTCTAAACCTTGTATGGAATGATTGAAGACCCCAGTCACAGAATTCTTGAAAAAAAACAAAGCTAGAGCAATCACAATCTGGGACTTCAAGTTATATCACAAAGCTGTAGTAATCAAAACAGTATGGTAATGGCACAAAAATAGGCATATAGCAATACAACAGAAAACCCAGAAATAAATTCACAGCTGTATGGTCAATTAATCTTCAACAAAGCAGGAAAAAATATTGAATGGGGAAAAATCTCTTCAACAAATTGTGTTAGGAAAACTGGACTGCTATACACAAAAGTAAAAAACGCACACAATCATTTTCTTACACCATACACAAACATAAATTCAAAATGGATTAAAGACCTAAATATGAAACTCAAAACCATAATAATCCTAGAAGAGAACAAGGCAGTAACTTCTTTGAGATTGGCCCAATCTTTTTTCTAGATGTGTCTTCTGAGGCAAGGGGAACTAAAGCAAAAATAAACTGTTGGGACTATATCAAAATAAAGAGCATCTGCACAGCAAAGAAAACAATCAACAAAACTAAAAGGCAACCTGTGGAATGGGATGTAGTAAGATTAAAGTGTTATAGGTTTGGCCAATATTGACCTTACTTTAGTATACTAGCTAAATATTTTCTGTTTGGTTCCACACACAGTGGCTATTACAAAACCATTTAAATATTCATTAGAAATAATATTTTTTAACCTATTTTTATAATAACATTTGAAGTAGAGCTTATCATTCCCATTAAGGAAGATACTTTGCTTTATGAAATAATCCCTGATAGTTTTTTTTTTAAGATTTTATTTATTTATTCATGAGAGACACAGAGAGGGAGAGAGGGGAGAGAGAGAGAGGCAGAGACCTAGGCAGAGGGAGAAGCAGGCTCCATGCAGGATGCCCGATGTGGGACTCTATCCCCGGTCTCCAGGATCATGCCCTGGGTTGAAGTCAGCAGCGCTTAACTGCTGAGCCACCCAGGCTTCCCTAGAGAAAATATTTTGTTGGAGAACTTCTTTTTTTTTCTTCAACTTGTCTTTATAAATGGCATTGAACTCACACTTATCATGGGTTTTGCTTTATGCTAGTCATTGTGATTAAAATATTACATGATATTCCCTGCTCTCAAAAAATTTACAGAAGATTAAAGCTACAAACTGCAAGAGCATTGTCAGGGAAAACACACTATAATAGGTATATTATTGGGAATAAGGGTAAACAGAGAAGGAAAAGACAACATAATGTATCTCAATGGCTCTTGAGGATGAGAGGAATTTGCACTGGAAATAAAAGAATGAAAGAGAGTTATTGGCAAAAAGAGCAGCACATGTAATCACCAGAAGGGAAGATAAAGAATGGCACATTTGGAGACTAGTAAGAAAGTCACTATAAATTTAACACAAAGTAATAGTGGCCTATAAAAGACTATAAGGATAAACATGGGTAAGCTTATAAAGGAATGCGTATATATATGGCATACTAAAATGTTTGGACTTTTTCCTGCGGGTAATGGAAGCTCTTAAATACTATTAGGCAGACAAGTAGAATGGAGATATTTGCATTTTAGAACCATTTTTATGTCTTCACTAAGAAGTATATATATTATGGTACAAAAGAAAAGCAGTAGTAAAAAGAATCTGGAGTGGTTGTGGGAATCCAAGTCAAAAGTGGTAATGGTGATACAACGAATAAGTGACATGTGGTATGTAGAAAAGTGAAGGCACTTAACAAATAATTAGCAGATAGAATCAGTGGAATTTGGTAACTGATGGGCTGTTTATGTGATGATAGAGGGAGTTATGAGGAGTGAGGCTTAGGTTTCCAGCTTGTGTAACTATGGATGGAGATGGGGAGCACAAGAAAGTAAAAAGTAGAGAAGTAAGATCAATCTGAAACTTGTTAAATTCGATGTTCTTGGGAACTGCTCAAGCATATTTCTTGAGTGGGCAGTTTATAGCTTTACACAAAGAAATATACTGACTGTGGATAACTATAAGAGAACAATCAATGTATAGAATGTAACTGAAGAAAGGCATAAGACCATCACCCAGAAATGATGCTCAGATTGAGAAGCAGCGTAAAGCCTAAAAACAGGTAAATTTGCAGAAAATTGCCCAGAACAGAAAAAAATTGTGATGTATTAACAATATTAATGTAGACAATAACAATAAGTAGAGGGATGAAATTTATCTATTAGATTTGAATTTTTAAGTAACTTTTTTTTAATTTGGTAATTATGTCAACATCAGTTTCAGCAAAATCATTCTGATAGAAATCAGCCTGTGATATAACAAGAAATAACTGAGAAGGAAGGCTTTTGAAGGTAGATTACAGATTTCACTGATCCAAAGCTTTCTAAATAGGGAAGGAAATAGATAACACCAAGTAGACATGTCAGAGGCCAAAGTTTTTTCTAACATATAAGATGACAACTCATGTTAACTTCACATGTAAAAATAAAGTAGAATGTTCAATGGATGAGTGGGACTTCCAGAAAGTTAGGGCATCTTTTCCCTAAAAAAGCAATGGTAAATTGGAGAAAACTTTCAAAACAACCATCTCTGGAACCTAGTAATTAAACACAAATGTGCAACATACAACAAATTGAGTGGCATTTATTGAAGAAACTTCCAGTTTCTAGTTATGCATGTAAGGATCTTCAAAGTCACCACTCTGTTCCAACAACAAGAAAAAAGCTGAACAGATTCAAAAATCAACAACTCTTTTTGGGCTTTTGAGGGAGGGAAGGAGAGTGGACAAACCACTGTTCCCACGATGGAGAGACCGGCAAATACAGGAAGTAATGGTCTAGATCATTTCATGAATGGATGCTAAGAATGTTAGTCCTATAGAATAATGCATTTATAACACTAAAATAGGTTGAATTTATTGACTTGGATATACTTAATGATTTGGGATTTAAAAAGCTTGTCTGTATAGTTGGAGGGGACTCAAGAGTTTGAAATACTGACTAAAACTTGATCTTCAATGGTCTTGGCTCAGATTCAATTGGGTTGAGATACTAAAAATGTCCTAGAATAATGAAGAGAAAAAAAATCCCAAAGGTTTAGAGAGATGGGATGCTGGAGTGTATTTATCATGTGCTACTGGCAATTCCACCTGCTTGATATATTCTCCAGCATGTCACTAAAACTTAAGATGCACTAATGAGGGCTGTAACATCATCTCCATTAAGTCTATTGTGGCTGGTTTGTAGACCATAAATGATGACAAGAAATGGCATCACTGAAATGAGTGAGATGGTTTCCATGAATATAATTATATCAGGAGCAACAGATAAAATATTAGTACTTAATAACTAGAGACAAAGTAAGCATAAACACCATAATAGGCAGCACAATTAAGTAGTACTCAAAATACTTTGTCTGACATCATTTTTGCAGTGGCCAATTAATGATAGATTACTGGCAATAAAATATGAGATTAATATTCTAATTATTACTTGATATATATGATATAAAAATCTTTTAGTTGAGAGATTTATTTGTATTGTCACAACAGAAAGTAATAAAACTAAAGATATGTCTAGACTATTCAAAGTTCTGTGATCTTGAGTCAGTAAAAGGCTAAAATTTTATGGAAAGACCCTACAACACTGAGAAATGCTAACTCCAATTATGCTTCCAAGGCTATCTATAAAGGAACTGAGACCATTTATAAAGATGACAGGATACTAGGAAATGGGAATTACTCAGGACTTTTGAGGATATATAGGTATTAACTATAGTATAATGCAATTTTCTGAAGACCGAAAACAATACGCTGTCTATGGTAGTGTGAAGATAAAAATAAATTTTGACACAAGACCATGTCAGTGGGATAGTGGGTTAGCAGGGGCTCAATTTTGGCAGGTATGCCTTATGTTTTCTTTTCCATAATCATAATAGGCATAATCTGAAATCCCAACATTAGAATCCGTGTTTACAGATTGAAAGACACTTTGATTTACTATACATTCTGCCCAAACTCAATTTACACCTACTGTCCAAATGTGATTATTGCACCCCCCTTTTACTTAGAAAAGTGTCCAGGAGTGCACGGTATATTAAGATGTTCATCCTAGCTTTTATATTATGAATAGTACTATAAATTACTCTTATCAGGATAATGAACCAAATAATTAATATCGTAGGGAACTGCAAATATTAGTGCCACAATTAATGACTTGGAAGATGGAGAGATGAAGATTCCCATCACACTACCATTTACTTAGCTGTATTTCTTATGTAAAAGGCAGATGAAACCTAACACTAAATTATGGATTATAATCTTAATCGCATGGGTCCTACACTTGCAAACGCTTTCCCAGATATGTTACCTCACCTGGAACAAGTTTTACACAGCACTTGGTTTACCCAGCACTTGCAGCTATTGATCTAGTTCCTCTCCTTTATATCAATTTACATCTATCACAATAAATTGTTATCATCTAGATGGGATGACAGTATAATTTCATGGTCTTGCCTCAGAACCATGCCAACACTCATATTTCTGCCCATAATCTCTCCAGTACTATTTGATCTCTAATCTATGTATTAATGTGTCTCTAATAGCATAAATAAAAACATACTTCTATTTGTGTATTTATCTCATTATGAGCCAATAACAAAAAGTTTTCAAATCAGCCTTAGACCATGGGGCTTTACTTTCAATAGTCACTGATCAAGTTTACTAAAATCTTAATTATAATCTTGGATAATCACAGTGGCCAATTAAATACATGATGTCATGCTAATTGCACCTAATTAAAACAAAAATAGCAAGTCTAAGACATGTTCATGTCTTACCAATGGTATGCATCTCAGATAATGGGAGAGAAGCCCATTAATAATATGGGTCATGCTTGAATCCAAAACCTTGGTGAAATTTCTGTCCAAATATCCTGACCCCCCAAAACAAACAAAACAAAACAAAACAAAACAAAACAAAACAAAACAAAAAATGTTTGTTATATCTTACACTGACTATGACCAAAAAAATAGGAATAATTCTTAATGGGGCTTTTGCAATTTTAGAGGCAATATAAGTCATATTTGAATGTTTCTATGGCTCACTAATGCGGTAACTATAAAGTTGTCATTTTGAGAAGGGCTAAGAGCAAGAGAAGGCTTTGCAGCAATTTCAGTCTGCTATAAAATATATTTTGCTATTTTTGCCTCACGACCAAACAGATCTAACTTTAATGTATGTATCCTTGACATGTAGAATATTGTATAGAGCCACCACAAAGCTTAATAAGGGAATCACTAAACCAACTTCCAGGGTTTTGGAAAAAGGTCATATTTTTTTCTTCTAGTTTTAAGAAACAGGTCTTGTCTCATTATTAAGGTAATAAAATATGAATATCATAGAATCAAATAAACTGATTATTATTTGTATTCTGACCCAATATGTTATAAAATCATTCAAGTTACAAATATAACTCATCCTCAATTGAAAATGTATATATAGGATCAGTATTGAAAAGATCTTTATGATAAAAATGGATTCCAGATGCATATGGCTGAGGTTCCCAGTGCACCTGATCTTGCTTCATATTCCCCTTACCTTATTTCACAGCAATAGACCCATAGATAGTTTCTCAACATCAGCAGATTTAGGAAGAAAAAAATGGTTATAGATCCTGTTAATTGATATGCAGCATCAAAGGAAATAGTTGCTGCAGTATTAACATTCTAATTAGAATCTTAGAAAGATTGGGATTGAAAAATTGACCTGAAGATATAGAAAAGAGGTATGTGGATGGATTTCTCAAAGGGTACAGAAGATGTGAAGATACTTGTTTCTCTCTGAATGTCTACCAAAGAATATACACTGCATCTTAAAAATCAGATGAACAATATTTTATGATCTCTGGATATCATTCTCTTTAGTTTGTTATATGCCCAATACACGTATGCACAAAGTTGCCATGACACTAGCCATTTAGAGGCTAAGCCTGGGCTCAGCAATGTGAAATTTTCCTTGCTAAGTCTGATCTAACTACTGCAATTTCTGATGGGCAAATCTGTCAAAACTGAGATAAGGGGCTAGCTACATCAAGGGATTTCCCTCCCCTGCTGTATTAAGAAGAGATGCCTTTCCATCAATGACAGCTATGCTTTTGTACTGTGTATATGAAGATGGAAATATCTCCTTAGGAGATATCTAAAAATGCCCCATCACTAAGACTATTTCTTCAACCAAATGTAGCAAGGAATAATAATAATTTAAAAATAAATACAGAGGTGACTAGATTAAACAGACTTCATACTTAATCTGGTGCAGTGTAACAGACCTTATTTGAATTCTGAATCTAACAAAGTAAAAAGTAAATGTGAACACTGACTAGACATGATAATATAAAGGACTTAGGTTAATAGTATGATAATTTCTTAAGTTGGTATTTAATATAAACTAATACTTGGTTGGAAGAGGCTAAATGGAATAAAATTGACACTTACTGAAGCTGAAAGTTACATGGAATAAAGTCATCATATTATTCCCTCCACTTTTTAATACCTTTAAAATTTTCCATAATGAAAAGTTTTTAATGGATAGAAACTTAAGTTTCTTTGTTGCTCCACCTTTTTAAGCTAAAAATGTACCATTCTGACTTCCAGATATTCAAAGGAAAAAATACTTTCTAATTTCCTTGTGCAACCCAAGATACTAGTTTATTAGTTTGAGAATTATCAAAGGAAATGATTCTTTAAGATCTGGTTCCACTATTTTAGTTCAGACATGTTTAAAACCAACTCTAATAAAATATGGCAGAAAAAGAAACAAAGTGTCAGAAAGTACTAACAGTAATTCTGTCTGGACAGAAACAAAATAAAAACCAGAAGGCTTCCTGGTAACCCTTGAGGGCTTAGCTATCAAATACTCTAAGTAATAGTCATTCCATAGAAAGAGCCCACTTCTTTTTTGTTTAATGAAATTATATTACATTGTTTATAGATTGTATCAGAATTACTGTAAAGGGCTATGAGTAGATTTTCCAGAATGGCATTTTAAATACAGCATGATTGATTCTTTGGTTCATTCTCCCAAACATTTTTATTGTTGACAAAGCTTCTCGGAATATACTAAATGCTACAGTTCATTCACAACAAAAAATACATGCGTGTATGTGTTTTAAATTGTCTACATGAATTACATGTAAAAACTTTATCAACCTGACTAGGGTTATTATTTGTTTAAATGATTAATCCATTCCATAATTATATCCTTCACAAGGAGAAATGAGAAACTCATTACATCATAATCTTGCTCTGTAACTACTTCCCTTGTAACATTTTTTAAAATGTCTTTCTTAATTGACTTACTGTAACAACAACAACAACAACAACAAAAAAAAAACAGTTTGGCAAATTGTGTTTCCTGTGTCTTTATAAAAAGTACAGAGCATTCACCTTGCACTTTGTCTTTACTCAAATATATTTCTCATTTTATAAAAAAATATATGTGGAGCTTTCTCTTCTTAAATAGTTTCTAAAACTGAGACTGTATTTTAAATTGAAAACATTAAACGTTCAAAAGCAACTGCTTACATAATCTATGCTTTGATTAATTCTTGATTTCCTGGTTATGCCTTTGCTTTAATAATAACGAACAATATTTTGTATCTATACAGATTTTGTTGGTATAAACATGCTCAGGAGATCCACTCATGAATTTGTAGGTAATATAACAACTCAATTTTTGATGAGATCACACTCATGTAAAAGGCTCTCCTATTATATTTGTAAAATTATTTTTCCTGAATAAGTAAGTAAATTACCTTTGTCTTGAACCCTCAAGTACAAATTTTCTTACTCTCCTGGTTCTCCTTTGTATCCAGTTATACATTTGATAAACCAATAGCAGGTATAAGAAAATATGACTGTGCTTGTAGAACGCAACACAAAAATTACTGAATTCATTTAAACAAACCATCATCTATTAACATAATTATTTTGTTTAACTGAATCAAACTGTGTAGTAAGAATGATTGCTGGTAGGCTTTTGTCCATGTAACCTTATAACTGATACCTATTCTGCATTCCATACAGTGACTTCTCTTAGCAAATACTGTTTCACCTGCTGGGAATCACATCTCAAGTTTAATCATATTCTTTTGAATTTTGATTCAACATAGCCTTTTTAACATTTTGACATAAACTAAAATGCTAAGTATTATTGAAAGTCAAAATTCTTTTAACACATCACAAGAAACTGATTTATGAATACTTTATCTAAATATTGAGTCCTCCAGTATCTGTTCAAAATAAACCTTGAAAGTTCTGACAGGAAAAGTGAATCGATAAGTGGTGCATAGCCTCTATGAAAAAATTCTCCCAGTGGTGGTCTGTTCCATGTATTTCCTATTCCTTGAAGCCTTGTCAGTTTTTATTTCTCAGTGGTATTATCTTCTGCTTAAATGTTTCTTATGTAAAAAGCAAAATATTAAATAAAAAATGATATTATGCTCAATAAAATAAAACTCAGTTAACTCTAAGATCTTACAACAAATAAGTATCAATCTTCAGAAAAATGAGGTCAAATGTGGTGTTTTGTCCTGAAAAGCTACAAGATTACATCAAACATGTTATTTGTATCCTTCAACTCCTATGCAAAATAATCAAAATGTATGTGAATTGCTACCTATCTTAAAAATGTTTTCAGTATTTTTGTGCATTCTGCTTCAGCAAAGCATCTAGACAATATCGCTCTATTAGATTTTTCATTTTAATCACAATATTGTTTATATACAATGTTATATTATTTTCAGGTGTACAATAATGTGACTCAACAGTTCTACACATTACTCAGTGCTTGTATGGTAAGTGTACTCTTTAATCCCCATCACCTACATCACCCTCACCCACCTCCCCTCCGGTAACCATCAGTTTATTTTCTGTATAGTTGAGAGTCTGCTTCTTGGTTCATATCTATCACATCCATTTCTCTCTTTTTTTTTTTAATTCCACATATAAGTGAAATCATATGGTATTTGTCTTTCTCTGATTGGCTTATTTTGCTTAACATCATACTTTCTAGATCCATGTTGTCACAAATAGTAAGATTCCATTCTTTTTGTGGCTGAATAATATTCCATTGTTTTGTGTGTGTGTGTGTGTGTGTGTGTGTGTGTGTGTGTGTGCATACCACTTCTTTATCCATTTATCTCCTTCCATAGTTTGGCTATTGTAAATAATGCTGCATTAAACATAGGGGTGCATGGTCTCCTTTGAATCAGTGCTTTTGTATTTTTGGGGTAAATACCCAGTAGTACCAGTAAATTGATGAATCATAAGATAGTCCTATTTTTAATTTTTTGAGAAATCTCCATACTGTTTTCCACAGTGACCGCAACAGTTTGCATTTCCACCAACAGTGCACGAAGGTTTCTTTTTCTCCACATCTTCACCAACATGTGTTTTTTTTCATTTTTTTCATGTGTTTTTTTCAAACTATGTTTTTGACTTTAGCCATTCTGATAGGTATGATGTAATATCTCATTGTAGTTTTGATTTACATTTTCCTGATGATGAGTGTTTCGTGTGTCTGTTGGCTATCTGTATGCCTTCTTTGGAGAAATCTCTGTTCATGTTTCTGCCCACTTTGAATTGTATAATTTGGGGGGTCTTCTGGTGTTGAGTTGTATCAGTTCTTTATATATTTTGGATACTAACCCTTTATTATATACATCATTTACAAATATCTTCTCCCATTTATAAGGCTACCTTTTAGTTTTGTTTATTGGAAAACATAAATTTTTAAAGCATCATCTCTTTGAGAAACTCTTTCAAGCACAATAACTTTTTGTAGTGTCATTTAAAGGCCTGACAATATTATGAAGTACATTAGTGCTAAAATTATAATAAATTTAAAAAGTTATGAACCAAATCACATGATGTAAAATGTAGTGGAATTTAAAAAAAATATATAGTAAGTAGTTTTATGCAGAATGATTCCATAATGTACTTTTGGAGGAGGTATTTTTCAATAAGAAAAAAACATGCGTTCTTTTTAACATTATGAGCAGCATTTTTTCTACTAGATCATAAGTTAAATGAAAACATAGGTCTTTTTATTATTTCTTGAGCATTACTAAATAGAGGGAAATTAGTTCAGGAAAATTAAACCAGTTGTGAGATGCAAGATGCTAGCCAGGCTGAGTAATAAGCCAAATTTGACTTACCTTTGTAGGTTCATGATGTAAGTATGAGTCAGAGTAATTACAGATCACTTTGTATAGTAGACCATCAAATTACTTGCAAAAGTTTAAATTAAGAATAGTAAATTTTAAACTACTGCTTTAAATAAAACTTACCAAAAATATAGTAAAAGCATTTACAGTACTCTTGACTATAACTTTTTTTAAACTGGGTTAAACGGAAGTTGTTTGATCCCTTTTATTGTTTCGAATGACTTGAGCAAATGTAAAGCAATATAAAACCTCTAAATAGCTTGACAACCTGGCTGTTGCTGTTTCAGAGGAGGTACTCAGGGACACCGATACCTCTACCCTCAGAACTCTACACAAGGGAAAATACTGGGCGAGCTGAGCCCGAGATTCAGAGTAGAAGGGGTGCATATTACTTCCACCCAAACCCCATTACCCACCCTCGGGGCCACACTTATCTGGAAGGGAGGTGGGAGCAGTAATCCAGCATTGTAGCTAGGAAAAGCAAATCTATTTAACTACTATCCAGCAGTCTCTAGCACCCCACTGGAGCAGAACTTTCTATTTCTATGAAAAGGCTTGGTAAGACATGTGCAGACATAGAGAAGCAATTATATTGAACAGAAGTCTGAATTCAAATATTGTTTCCTCCTATGCAGAGAGGAAGTCTAAAGCACACATTAATTTTGCCCTGACCTGGTTTGTATGCTTATGAAATCAAATGATAATAAAATATAATTAAAAACCTAAAAATCTGACATTTTAACATTTTCAAATGAATGATTCTAAATAAATAACATATGCTCTTCCAGAATATATTTCCATCTTGTTTTCCTGTCACATGTTAAAGTCTCAAAGATAGGACTGTATAATAAAATTAGTTAGTGAGCAGAATATATATATATATCCGTTATAAAGGGTAATAGATCATTTATCCCGTAGTGATTTCTTTTACATAAATGTAAGGTTACAGCTGTGCTTAGAGAGGCAGTTTTTACTTTCTTCTCCCTTTCTTATCAAGGATATGTGCTACCTATTATAACCCTTGCTTTCATAGAAAGAAACCTAAATGTTTGCTTAATTGTTTATTGTAATTCCAGTTCAGTGCTCCTGAAGTTCTAGTTTATTTTTATTTCTTTTAAGATTTTATTTTATTTATTTATTTGAGAGAGAGAGAGTGAGCAAAACAACATGAGCAGGGGAGAGGGGCAGAGAGAGAGGGAGAAGCAGGCTCCCCACTGAACAGGGAGCCCAATGTGAGGCTGTATCCCAGGACCCTGAGATCATGGCCTGAGCTGAAGGCAGATGCTTAACCTGCTGAGCTACCCAGGTGCCCCTAAAATTCTAGTTTAAATAATAATTTCATCCTGTTTAATTTAAATTATAAAATTACACAAAAATGACAAAATTGAAAAAGTGGACTATTTCTGAATCAGTTTTACCTTGAGCTAAAATCTGACTATAAGGGCAGCCCAGCCTTGGCAGCTCAGAGGTTTAGCACCTGCGTTCAGCCCAGGGCCTGATCCTGGAGACCCTGAATCGAGTCCCAGGTCAGGCTCCCTGCATGGAGCCTGCTTCTCCCTCTGCCTGTGTCTCTGCCTCTCTCTCTCTCTCTCTCTGTCTCTGTCTCTCATAAATAAATCAATAAAATCTAAAAAAAAAAATCTGACTATAACTCAATTAATACATTGTGTGAAGCCAAGAAATTAATATCACTGTGAAATACATATGACAAACTCAAGTTACTATTTCAAAACAAAGGGGTTTTTTTTTTTTTTTGGTTTTTTTTTTTGTTGTTGTTGTTGTTGTTGTTATTTTGTTTTCTGTTTTTTCCCCCCTTTGGAAGGATGCTACTCTTCCATTAAGTTCAGCATATTTATACTGCCAACTAAATACAACCTAGATTTTTCATACAGCTACTACAATAAATCATAAAAATTCATTTTGAGACACGGATATCCTGCTGAGCTAGGTAGAAGCTCTGAAGAGGAGTTTAACTTAATGCTGCTTCTCATGGCATATTGGTCTATTTGCAAAGCAATAAAAAAGCAGAACTTGTGGTTGGTTATTAATAAGTTCCCATTAAGGCTACATGTCATTATTGACTCAGTAATTCAATTATTAATGTTTCAGCCAGGTTTTGAGCAGAAGAATAGAAAGAAGTCTAGGTGTTTTAATCAGAGGGAATGGAACAGCAAATCATTGCAAAATTATTAGAACAATCTGTAGGGCCACAGAAGCAGGGCATCCAGAGAAATAGACAGGAAGAAGGAGAAACCCAGAGATCAGAAGAGCTAATGTTCCAAGGCTAGCATATATGAGTCAATACTCTAAAGTGAAAAATATTGTCACATTTAATTATTGATCTGCCAAAATGGTGCAACTCCATAAAAACCTAGAACCACTGAAACTGTACTGTTTCTGCACTGGCCACTAGGGTCCAGGGTAAACCCACACTTCTGCCTAGACAGCAACAGTTGTAGAAATTAAGGTCAGAGAGGCTGTTTCCCCTCCTCCCATTTTAGAACTACAGTTCGGCTCTTACTCTTTTGTTGACCAGCCCCTCCAGTAACTTTGTCACCATTTTCCTATATAGACTTCTCAGTTTGAAATAAGGATTATAAAGTCTGAGGATTTTTTGTATGTGTGTTTTGTTTGTTTGTTTTTGTGGGGTTTTTTTTATTTTTTTCTTTTTGCCTCAGTAGGGTGGTCTTCCTCTATGTATGGGTCTTACAAAGGCAACTAGAAAGCATTCCATTCAATCCACCAGGTCTAATCAGCATGCCAGCAAAGTAATAGACCAGCATGATGTTCTCTACAATGTGGAAACAATTAAGGTTCATGAGTAATAATTATGGAAGAGATTTAGAGTATTGATAGAGTGTTGATTTAAGACAGCAAGGTGGACAGCTGTTCTGACAAGTGGAAAGTGGCCACTTCAAGCCATCTTTACTAATTGATATGAGGGGGGAAAGTAGGGATAGGAAGAGTATTTTCCATATCTCTACCTTAGTAGCTTAATACTAAATGCTTTGCTCTGTTAATTTGTTCCAATAAAGAAATCACGGCTTGAACAGCAGCTACAGTCGAGATTCACTAACAAATTATATAGATCACACTCTGTAATGGATGCCTTCTGTAAGCACTCACATTAGATACAAATATCCTTATGCTTCATGCCATTAATAAAATCCATCTGTATTTCTCTTTATCAGCTTCACTTTAAACAATCTTCCAATTTTGTTCTTTGTGATTATCTTACCAAGCTCTTTGTGATTATCTTATCAAACTCTTTGTTGTTATCCCACCAAACTGGTCATGAATCAGAATCAACCTAGTCCTCTGGCTACATCCCCCTCTTGAGGCACAGCAGACAACCAAATGTGCTTCTTGATCTTTTGCCTACTAGGAAGATTATCCTTCCTACTGTCTTTGGATGCAACTCCTATGAGAGGACTACGATGCTTCAGCAATGTACATATGGTTGCTGGAAAGATATTGCAAATAGCTCTCTGAAAATTCAGCTATATATATATATATATATATATATATATATATATATATAAAGTACATATGGTACATATATTTACTTTCACTGAGACAGTAGATATGGATGGGAGCAGATGGAGCAAAATAGTTAAAGTGCATGTCTTAGGCTTCTGAGCCACATATTCACTTAACTTATACAAGAATTTAGGATCTGTTTAAGCCAAATTTTGCATATAGTACTTCTAAGTGATGGTGGAATACAGTACACAAGCTCAACTTTAGAATTTTGTGAACTTCTATGATTGACAATTCAGGTCACAATTTGACTGGGGTATCTTAGTGGTTTAATCCCTACTAGGGCCAAGTACCAAGCCACCGAGTCTAATTTTTTATTTATTTTATTTTTATTTTATTATTTTTTTTTCTCAAAAAGAGAATAGTTTTATGCACAAAGTTGGATTTGCTCCAGGACCCTAGGGTCTGGACTATGATTCTCCAACTAGGATAGCTAACAGAAAGCCAACTATTAAATGGTCCCTAGATATGTAGAGTTTAGAGGGTTGCAGACATAGACAATTATCCATTGCATTAATGTACTGAATATTTACTAACTAACGTGAGACAAGATTAAGCATTATAAAAACATAGGTAATTAAGAAAAGTGACTTTTGCTACAAATAATCATATACTATCAGTCTGATGTGAGAAATAAGTAAGATATTTTGTAAATTCAATGTAATACATCTTGTATTAGAATTGGAGATATATTGGAGGAAAAATTAAAAACTCATGGTACAGGTCAGCTAGCAGCGGTGAGCAAAAATACACATGGCACTGACCTTCATGGAGCACAAGCCAAATAAATATACCTGAATATAGGGTAATTATGTGAATCTGCAGCTGCTGAAGCTACAACTGTTGTCCAAGGGGAATTTCCTGGATACCTCATTGACTATGCTATGGGGCAAAAATTTTATTCATTTTAAAAACTTTTATTCAACTTTCAAAAGTGCCACTTTACTGATTATCATACATTCATTTGTCTAGAATCTCTAGATATAGATTACATTTTCCTTATTATTTTACTAAATCATAAGCAGCACCACTGACACATAAATTTATAGTCCTTTAGTTTTAAAACTCAGAATATAATAAGCTGTTTTTTTAAAAAACCTATCACATCATAAATGGTGTGATTTCTATATGACAAAGACTAGGCCAAGAAAATAAAGACATGGAGGGTGTCTGTTGCTATTGAATCATTCAACAAGGACCTTAGATTAGAGGAAACAGGAAAGCTGTCTCTTTACTATTGTCTAATTATTACATTATTTTATTCTAAAGAATTTAGAGTCATTTTCCTCTCTATAAATGGGATATTAAGCTACCCACACCTCAGTCCTAGGAATTTCTAAAGCACTTAAAATATCGAATCCATTAAAAAGATAAGGCAATTATACCATTTTACGTGAAATCTTTCATTCCTCAATAAAGATTACCTAAAATAATTTTGTTTTCACATATATCTGAAAACTATTTGGTTATTTAAAATACAGAAAATTGAATAGCATAAACAAAGCTATTTTTACAAGTAAACAAGAAAAACAATGTAAAATTTTACAAGTATGAAACCAGTTTTCAGAGTCATATCTCAGATTTGATTTCTCTAATTACATGTAGTTTTATAAACTAAGGAAGGCTTATCTTCAAAAAAAATAGTAATTCCTGGGATGCCTGGGTGGCTCAGAGGTTGCATGTCTGCCTTTGGCTCAGGGTGTAATCCTGGGGTTCAGGATCCAGTCCTGCATCGGGCTCCCTGCGGGAGCCTGCTTCTCCCTCTGCCTCTCTCACTGTGTCTCTCATGAATAAATAAATTATTTAAAAAGAAATTCCTGAATCTCTGTCAATGTTTACTTCACAATTATAGTTAATATCAATTCAATAGGAAGAATTACCAATCATAAATATTAAAATAAATTAACACATGAAAGTTTAGGGAGACATACACTGAACTTTGGAAATTTAAAAGTCATCACACTATTAGGGTAAATTTTAAATGATACAGTAGCCCGAAATCCCATGTATAGCTCAGTAGAATTCATATAATGTCTATGTCATTGAGAGAAATAAATTCCTCAACATACTATTTTAGAATTGTTTTTAAGTATTCTCTGAAACCATCTACTTGCTAAGAAAGAAATAAAAGTCAAATGCAATAAGATATCCATAATGTATTCATGTCCTTCAGCACTGAGTAGATAAATCATTCCTATTCAAATGAAATCCTTGACTTACTATTATTTTTTTTTCTGCTCCTATGTTCAGGAGATATGCTAAGGGTATACAAATCCTCAGAGAACACTCTGTCTCTCCATTTTTTTTTCCTTTGAGGATGAAGAATGAAACTAATGGGAAGAAGGCAACCTAAAATGAAACCTCAAAGGATAATTTGTTGAAAAATGATGCAAGACATGGACTATTTGGCAGAGAATTTTCACATGTCTTGTTATTTCTATCCACAAAGTCCTGTGAGATTTTTCTCCTTATCATACAGAATCTTCAACACACTAACTGTAAACTTAAGGAGAACTGAGACATTTTATAACACCCCTATTACTGCAGAAACGTTATTTTCCTCTAAATTGGCTTAACGGTGATTGCCCAGGGACGAGTTTGAGGCAAGAGAAAAAAATTTAACTAGCACTGGTATCACCTATAGTGTATGGGAGAGACAATTATTCTCTGTGAAAGTGGTGACAGATTTAATGGAAGCCAGGTTTTAGAAGGAGTCAAATGTGCCTTAACGAAGTAATGCTAGTGCTATTATGTTTTTAGAAATAGTGTCAAAAAATTTAATATCAGGAAGGATATGCTTGTGTGTGTGTCTGTGTGTGTGTGTGTGCATAGAGCTAGAATAAATTATCTCCAGGAAAATAATAAATACATTAAATTTTTTTAAAAAATAAAGTTAACCCTTTTGCAATGCACATTGCTTTTTAAAAATAACTGTTGTGGAAATCAATAAAGCTCTATGTGTAGCATAGGAGACCAAGTTGACATTACAGCATGAACAATGGGCCAGAGCAGCCCACCTTCCCTTTTAGTCTAGTAATGGAAATGGTAGGATGTCCTTTAGCACCTTGTCAATATCTGAGAAAGTCACTTTTATAAAATGAAGGAACTAAAAAGATTTTCCCCCCTTTCTGTGGAGAGTAGTTGAAATTCCTGTTGAAGAAGAAGAAACACCAGATTAAAGGTATTCAAAGAAGTTGCAGGAATAAAGCAAGGATTTTAATAATATTAATAAATCTTTGACCTGCATTTATTTTGTATTTGCATTACAGTTATAATTTTACCTCTTTTGAAAATTCTATCTTAACAGTTTTGTACATCATCCCCAAGTTGCCAAAGTGTCTCACTTGAGATAGCTAATAAACTCTTTCTGGAGAAGTATATTCTTCATCATCTGGTTAAGTCATGCATGTCTTTTCCTAGCTTCTAGAGTAAAACCTTTTTTCTACTGAAGTGTCATATTTGCAAATAATTCTCATTTAACAAGTTCTGACAAGAACACTATTAAGGAACACAAATTAACTCTATATGTGGAATCAATGCTCTATACAAGGCTCTCTCAAGAAAACCGTATCAGTATCTGGCATCTAAGGATTCAGTCTCACTGGTAAGACCACTGACTGGTCAGAGACTTTAGCAGATTTTTGAAACTTCATTAACAGAGGAATTAAGCCATACTTATAGGAACTGATATCTGCTGTCTTGGGCTTATTTTTCTCATGTCAGAATAGAGGTGGTAATCGCATAAACTAAAAAATCCAATCTAAGCTTTCATGTGAACACTGACATATAGTTCAGTTTGCTCAATAATATATGCCCCAAATATCTTATATATACTGTTAAATTAAACAAACAGGCCATTGGACTGAGGTGGCTTTAAGGTATTAGCAGTCTGCCTAAACAAGCAAACCTAAGCCTGTAATGTCTCAAAGTTAAGAAACAGAAACTGGAGGAGGACCAAACAGGAACAGCTAATGAGGCTTTCTCAGAGGCATCACTTAAGCTGTAGCCCACTAAGTAATTTCCTTGCTTTGTTTCAGCCTCTTTTCTATAAAGGTCTTTTCCCCACGTCCTTGGGTGGAGTGTTCCTTGCCACTTCTGGTTGAGCACTGCCTGATTTGATAGATTTTTGCTCAAACTCTTAAAACTTTTTAATATGCCTCAGTTTATCTTTTAACAGCAGTGATCGACACTTTTTTTTTCTTTTTTTTTTTAATTAATTTTTATTGGTGTTCAATTTACCAACATACAGAAAAACACCCAGTGCTCATCCCGTCAAGTGTCCACCTCAGTGCCCGTCACCCCTTCCCCTCCAACACCCGCCCTCCTCCCCTTCCACCACCCCTAGTTCGTTTCCCCGAGTTAGGAGTCTTTATGTTCTGTCTCCCTTCCTGATATTTCCCAACATTTCTTCTCCCTTCCTTTATATTCCCTTTCACCATTATTCATATTCCCCAAATGAATGAGAACAATGTCGGGACACCTGCACCCCGATGTTTCTATCAGCAATGGCCACAATAGCCAAACTGTGGAAGGAGCCTCGGTGTCCATCGAAAGATGAATGGATAAAGAAGATCGACACTTTTTTAAATTTTTTTTTATTGGAGTTCAATTTGCCTACATAGAGCATAACACCCAGTGCTCATTCCGTGAAGTGCCCCCCTCAGTGCCCATCACCCAGTCACCCCAACCTCCCACCCACCTCCCCTTCCACTACCCCTTGTTCATTTCCCAGAGTTAGGTGTCTCTCATGTTTTGTCACCCTCACTGATATTTTCACTCATTTTCTCTCCTTTCCCTTTATTCCCTTTCACTAATTTTTATATTCCCCAAAGGAATGAGACCATATACTGTTTGTCCTTTTCCGATTGACTTACTTCACTCAGCATAATACACTCCAGGTCCCTCCACATCTAAGCAAATGGTGGGTATTTGTCGTTTCTAATGGCTGAGTAATATTCCATTGTATACATAGACCACAGCTTCTTTATCCATTCATCTTTCGATGGACACCAAGGCTCCTTCCACAGTTTGGCTATTGTGGACATTGCTGCTAGAAACATTGGTCCTGGCGTTTCATTGCATCTGTATCTTTGGGGTAAATCTTTTTCTCTCTTTTTCTCCTTTTTCCAGTACAACTTGTTTTTGGCCACTCTGCACTGAGCAAAATGACTAGAAGGAAAAACTCACCACAAAAAAAGACAACTTACAGAATGGGAGAAGATATTTTCAAATGACCTATCAGATAAAGGGCTAGTATTTCTTTCAGAAGTGTTCTGGAGCCTTTACTTCTTTGGTTAGGTTTATTCCTAGGTATCTTATGCTTTCGGGTACAATTGTAAATGGGATTGACTCCTTAATTTCTCTTTCTTCAGTCTCATTGTTAGTGTATAGAAATGCCACTGATGGGGATCCCTGGGTGGCGCAGCGGTTTGGCGCCTGCCTTTGGCCCAGGGCACGATCCTGGAGACCCGGGATCGAATCCCACATCGGGCTCCCGGTGCATGGAGCCTGCTTCTCCCTCTGCCTGTGCCTGTGCCTCTCTCTCTGTCTCTCTCTGTGACTATCATAAATAAATAAAAAAAAAAAATTAAAAAAAAAATTAAAAAAAAAAAAAAGAAATGCCACTGATTTCTGGGCATTGATTTTGTATCTTGCCACACTGCCGAATTGCTGTAAGGATTCTAGCAATCTTGGGATGGAGTATCATGTCATCTGCGAAGAGAGACAGTTTGACTTCTTGATCAATTTGAATGGCTTTTATTTCTTTTTGTTGCCTGATTGCTGAGGCTAGGACTTCCAGTACTACGTTGAATAGCAGTGGTGAGAGTGGACATCCCTGTCTGGTTCCTGATCTTAGCGGAAAGGCTCCCAGTGTCTCCCCATTGAGAATGATATTTGCTGTGGGATTTTCGTAGATGGCTTTTAAGATGCTGAGGAATGTTCCCTCCATCCCTACACTCTGAAGAGTTTTGATCAGGAATGGATGCTGTATTTTGTCAAATGCTTTCTCTGCATCTATTGAGAGGATCATATGGTTCTTGTTTTTTCTCTTGCTGATATGGTCTATCACATTGATTGCTTTATGAGTGTTGAATCAGCCTTGCATCCCGGGGATAAATCCCACTTAGTCATGGTGAATAATCTTCTTAATGTAAGGTTGGATCCTATTGGCTAGTATCTTGTCGAGAATTTTTGCATCCATGTTCATCAGGCTTGTTGGTCTATAATTCTCCTTTTTGGTGGGGTGTTTGTCTGGTTTTGGAATTAAGCTGATGCTGGCCTCACAGAACAAATTTGGAAGTACTCCATCTCTTCCTATCTTTCCAAACAGCTTTAGTAAAATAGGTATGGTTTATTCTTTAAACATTTGATAGAATTCCCCTCGGAAGACCTCTGGCCCTGGACTTTTGTGTCTTGGGAGGTTTTTGATGACTGCTTCAATTTCCTCCCTGGTTATCGTCCTGTTCAGGTTTTCTATTTCTTCCTGTTCCAGTTTTGGTAGTTTGTGGTTTTCCAGAAATGCGTCCCTTTTTTTCTAGATTGCCTAATTTATTGGCGTATAGCTGCTTATAATATATTTTTAAAATTGTTTGTATTTCCTTGGTGTTGGTGGTGATCTCTCCTTTCTCATTCATGATTTTATTAATTTGAGTCTTTTCTCCTTTTTAATAAGGCTGGCTAATGGTTTATCTATCTTATTAATTCTTTCAAAGAACCAACTCCTGGTTTTGTTGATCTGTTCCACAGTTCTTCTGGTCTCTATTTCATTGAGTTCTGCTCGAATCTTTATTAAATCTTAAGTTCTATAAATATCTGTGAAGTCCATCTGGTCCAGTATATCATTTAAAGTTCTTGTTTCTTTGGAGATGTTGTGCCTAGAAGTCTGTCGATTATAGAAAGCGCTGTGTTCAAGTCACCAAGTATACGTGCATTATTATCTAAGTATGTCTTAACTGGTTATTAATTGATTCATATACTTGGCAGCTCCCACATTTGGGGCATAAATATTCATAATTGTTAGGTCCTCTTGTTGGATAGATCCTTTAAGTATTATATAGTGTCCCTCTTCATCTCTTACTACAGTCTTTGGGATAAACTTTAATTTATCTGATATAAGGATGGCTATCCCTACTTTCTTTTGAGTCCCCCTTAATATTTCTTGCAGAGCTGGTTTGGTGGTCACATATTCTTTCCGTTTCTGCCTATCTTGGAAGCTCTTTATCTCTCCTTCTATTCTGAATGAGAGCCTTGCTGGATATAGTATTCTTGGCTACAGGTTCTTCTCATTTAGGACCCTGAATATATCTTGCCAGCTCTTTCTGGCCTGCCAGGTCTCTGTGGAGAGGTCTGCTGTTAACTAATATTTCTCCCCATATAAGTTAGGGATCTCTTGTCTCTTGCTGCTTTAAGGATCTTCTCTTTATCTTTGGAATTTGCAAGTTTCACTATTAAATGTCGAGGTGTTGAACGGTTTTTATTGATTTTAGGGGGGAATCTCTCTATCTCCTGGATCTGAATGCCTGTTTCCCTTTCAAGTTAGGGAAGTTCTCAGCTATGATTTGTTCAAATACACTTTCTGGTCCTCTCTATCAGCACCCTCTGGAACCCCAATTAAACATAGATTTTTCCTTCTGAAGCTGTCATTTATTTTCCTTAACCTATCCTCATGATCTTTAAATTGTTTTTTTCCTTGGCTTCCTTCCTTGTCATCAACTGTCTTCTATGTCACTCACTCTTTCTTCTACCTCGTTAACCCTCGTCGTTAGGACCTCCAGTTTGGATTGCATCTCATTTAATTGATTTTTAATTTTGGCCTTATTAGATCTAAATTCTGCGGTCATGAAGCCTCTTGAATCCTTTATGCTTTTTTCTAGAGCCACCAGTAGCTTTATAATTGTGCTTCTGAATTGGCTTTCTGAGATTGAATTGTAATACAGATTTTGTAACTCTGTGGGAGAGAGGACTGTTTCTGATTCTTTTTTTGTGGTGAGTTTTTCCTTCTAGTCATTTTGCTCAGTGCAGAGTGGCCAAAAACAAGTTGTACTGGAAAAAGAAAAAGAGAGAGAGAGAGAGAAAAAAAAACGGATGTGGGGAAACAAACAGAAAACAAAAAAACAAGGGGGGGGGTATCCTCTGATTCTATATACTGTAAATCTCTCGACTTCCCCTGGAAGTTTCCAGCGCTGCTTGTTAGTAACATGCTTTTCCCCTGTCCTTCCAGCTGGTCTCTGGGGGAGGGGCTTTCTGTGCTGATGCTCACGTGTGTGCACCTTGGGGAGCTGCCCAGCCCCCTGCCAGCTGCACAGCTCAGTGGGAGCTGTTTATCCCGTCAGGCCCCTGCTCAGTCCCAGGTACATGGTGACACCAGGAGGAACAACAACAGTAGAGGCAGCCAGCTCTCCAGCTCTAGAGTCAGCTCCTGCAATAACTACCGGAGCTCTCAGTCCGCAGAGGCCTGGATGCTCTGGGGGCGGCCGCTGATCTGCTCAGCTCGGGGCTGTCTGGCAACAGGAGCGTCCTCGCTGTCCTGGCCCTGCCGGCCTCCACCTGTCCTGGGGGAGTGCTCTATCTTGGTCTGTGCCCCCAATGCCCTGGGCTCGGGCCCAAGCCACTGGAATTGGGCTCTAGGGCCGGGGCAGCCCCCTCCACATGGAGCTGCTGCCAAGCTGCTCCCAGGGCCCCGTGGGGTGCATGCTGCAGCCCTTTAGGGAGATCGGCCTGTGGTGTGTGGCGCACTCTCCCCAGGGCGCAGGTCCTCTGTTAGTGCCCCCGGGAGCCTGAGGGCATCCCTGCCCCTCCTGGGATCCTGCCCGAGTTCCCTGTGAGCGCCTTTCCCTCTGGGAAGATTCGTAAAGTTTCTGCTTCTCCAGGGGGGCTTTCCTGTCCTGGAGGCTCTCGCACCCACTTTAGCCCAGCTCCTTGCAGGGACCGTCCCCCTTGGATGCTTTTTTCTTTATTTTTTTCCAACTTCCTACCTTGATAGAAGCATGAACTCTTCTCACTGTAGCATTCCAGCTGTTCTCTCTTTAAATCTCAGGCTGAATTTGTAGGTTTTCAGGATGATTTGAAAGTTATCTAGGTAAGTTGGTGGGGACGGGTGACTGTACTTATGGAAATGAATTGGCCAGATCTAATGAGGACAGCCCTTTGTGATCATAAATAATTTCTGGAGCTTATTTGTGATCATACAGGTTAGACTATGAGAATAATTAGCAGAACATGAAAGTTAACTAAAGTGAATGCTGTTTTTCCCTTCAACATTACATTGGGTTTGCACCTTTAATTGATTTTCTATGTACTGAAAGCCTTATTAAATAGTCTATAAATAATTAATACCTTAAACACACTTAAAACTGGTTTTAGGGATGCCTAGGTGGCTCAGCCGTTGAGCGCTTGTCTTTTGCTCTGGCAGTGATCCTGGAAACCCGGGATCGAGTCCCGCATCGGGGCACCCTGCATGGAGCCTGCTTCTCCCTCTGCCTGTGTCTCTGCCTCTCTCTCTCTCTCTCTCTCTCTCTCTCTCTCTCTCTCTCTGTTGCTCTTGAATAAATAAATAAAATCTAAAAAAAAAAACTGGTTTTAACACTTCCTTGATTAGTTAATATATTTGATTGATAAAAAAAGTATAGATTAACATATATTAAATAATAAATATGGTACTAATACATATGGCAAATAAAAATGAATGGGGAGAATCGGGTTGGCTCAGTCAGAAGAGCATGTGACTCTTGATCTAAAGGTTGTGGGTTTGAGTCCCAAATGGGGTGTAGAGATTACTTAATAAAATCTTAAAAATAAATAAATAAATGGCTCAGTAGACTACACTAAAATATCCTTCTCAGAGTATGCAAAGTTTTTTTATTACCAATATAGTGTTCTATTATAATGTAATATAGATAGATTTGAATAAAATGATGGAACAATTTGTGTATTAAATATTATATTTGAATAATGGAAAAAGAATAGATATTTAAATGTGAAAAATAATTGATATACACAATTTATAAAATTATGAATTAAGACATTTAAATTTCCATATACTAAGAAATAGAAAACTAAAGGAAAAAGTTAAACTGGAGAAATATATTCAGGATATATATGGAAGAAAATTTTATTTTATGAAATTAACTTTAATTTTATGAGATTAACTTTAATTCAAATGGTTAAAGATAAATAACCTATATAGAAAATAAGGTCGATTGAAGGAAAAATATGAAGTCACAAAAAAATTAGAAATATTTCTAAATTCTAGAGTTTTATTTAGCTAAGTGAATTAAAATAAAACAAATATTTTGTAGGGTTTTAAAAATATAGTTTAGGGCAGCCCCAGAGGCTCAGCACTTTAGCGCCACCTCCAGCCCAGGGCCTGATCCTGGAGACCCTGGATCAAGTCCCCCGTCAGGCTCCCTGCATGGAGCCTGCTTCTCCCTCTGCCTGTGTCTCGGCCTCTCTCTCTCTCTGTGTGTCTCATGAATAAATAAATAAAATCTTTAAAAAAATAAAAATAAATAAAATATAGTTTATTTTCAAATTGTAATCAAGTGGGTGGGTTAGATAGCGACTTCATCTGCTATAGCATCAACCACTTGTGCAAATGGGATGGATCGTGCAGCTTCTGTGGTATCAATTAAATATCTGTATAAAACTTTTAGAAACTACTATTTTATGATTTATATTACTTTTGAAAATTAACTTGGAGGAACTAATTAGAGATGCACATCAAGATTAAGCATAAAAAATACTATGGCATTCTTATAATAAAGAATGTAAAAAGCTATTGATTATATAAATTATGTGAACTCATTAAAATTAAACAAATTCATGTTAATCTATTAAAATTCATAAGAATAATTTCACAAAACATTTTATTACATAGGAATAGAAAAATACTGCATAAATTGTAGGGAAAAAGTGATTATCAATTAGTATGTAAAGTATATTTATGTGTAAATATTTGTGTATAAATGTTTATTTGCCTATCTATATGACAACTGTGAAACTTACTGTGTAGAGTTTTCAAAGATAGCAGTTTTCACATATGTGTGTGTGTGTGTGTATACAAAGATAAAAATTAAAGGCTAAGTTTTCAAAGATAGTAGTTTTCACATATGTGTGTGTGTGTGTGTGTGTGTGTGTGTGTGTGTATACAAAGATAAAAATTAAAGGCTAGGAACCACCACTTTGAAAAACTGTTTTGTACTTTCTTATGAAATTAATTCCATTTCCATGTAATTATCTTAGCTACATGAAAATACATATCCACAAAAAAACTTGCAGATGAGTGCTCGTGACAACTTCATTTACAGCAGCAAAAAATCTGAAAATTACTCTAAAGTCTATCAGCAGATGAATGTGTATGTGCAGCATATCCATTTAATGGAGTACCTTCCAGTAACAAAAATGATTGGATATTGACACATGGCCACAACATGGATGAATCTCAAAATAATTACGCTTAGTGAAGAAGGCAGATTCAAAAGAATACATAATGCATGATTTTCTTAAATGGAAATCTAGAAGATTCAAATCAGTCAATAATAGCATAGAACCCATTAATGGTTGTCTGAAGTCAAAGATCCAGGGGGACTAGTGACAAAGAACCATGTGACCACTTTTGCGAGTGGTATGAATACTCCATATTTCAATTGTAGTCTTTAAGTTTGTCGAATTTATTGAAATACATATGCTAGAAAGTGCTTGCAGTTTATTATATGTGAATTATGTCTCAACAAAGATTATCAAACTAGGAAGGCTAATTAAAACACCTAAATAAATAACAAATATACTTAAGAATATATTTTAATATGTCTTGGATATTTTTTACATATTTGCCATTAGAAATATTTACTAAATTGTAGTAGTTGAAATTTGATAAGACTGAATGAATACCACCTACATTATCTTTCACCTATTTCAACTCTAGATTTCTTTTTTACCCACTGGAATCTAACTCACAAATTAGCAGGTGAATTAAGAGTCACTAGTAACTTCTCAGAGATCAGTAATGCCTGTAATAGATCAAATGTTTCTAATAGGTTGAAAATGGCTGAGATGATTGGTTGAGAAATTTTAAGAGAATAGATTTGGAGAAGAGCAAATCTGTCTGTATTTAGTAATGCCATATGGGAAATACAAATCAAAACCACCATGACAGACCATCACATACCTGTCAGAATGGCCAAAATTAACGACACAAGAAACAACTTACGCTGGCAAGGATGTAGAGATAGGGGAAATCCCTCTTATGCTGCTGGTGGGAATGCAAACTGCTGCTGCCACTCTGGAAAACAGTATGGAGGTTCCTAAAAAAAAAATAGAAATTATAAATAGTTAAAAATAGAATTACATACACAAAAGAAAAGAACTACCCTATCACCCAGCAGTTATACTACTAGGTATTTGCCCAAAGGATATAAAAATACTGATCTGAAGGGACCCATGAACCCTGATGTTTACAGCAGCACTGTCAACAACAGCCAAATTATGGAGAGAGCTCAAATGTCTATCAACTGAGGAGTAGATAAAGAATAAGTGGTACATATATACAATGGAATATTACCCAGCCATTAAAAAGTATGAAATCTTGCGATTTGCAGCAACATGGATGGAGCTAGAGTGCATTATGCTAAGTGAAATAAGTGACTCAGTAAAAGACAAATACCATATGATTTCATTCATATGTTGAATTTAAGAAACAAAACATATGAACATAGGGGAAGTAGGAAAAAAAAGAGAGAGAGAGAGAGGGAAGCAAGCCATAAGAGGCTCTTAAGGACAGAGAACAAACAGAGTTGATAGAGGGAGATGGGTGGGATATGGGCTAAATTGGTGATAGGTATTCAGGAGAGCACTTGTGATAAGCACTGGGTGTTAAGCATAAGTGATGAATCACTAAATTCTACCAAATTTACCATATATGCTAACTAACTAGAATTTAAACAAAAGATTGAAATGAAAAAAAAACAAAGAATTTTCTTCCAAATTTAAAATAAGAGAACAGTATCATGGTATTTTAACACATGATATAACCTATGTGCTCACATGAATCATTCTCATATTGTTTCTCTGGAATTATCATGACTTGATGTTATAGAAGAAATACAGTGCTACTAATGTTGAAAGTATATTTTCTCTGAGGCTCAAGTCACAGATTTACAATTATCCAATGACAACGAGGAACAAAACTAAAATGCAAAATTATGATCAAGTATATTATGGGCCATTTGTCCTACAGTAACAAAGAATTATTCACAATACAAACTAACTTTTAAACTATAATATCCCAACTTGAACACATGTATTTTCAGTTGGATGCCATTGCCAACTATCCTGTTAAGATACTCTTGTGTGTTCTCGATTTTTTTTCTCTCCATTCTCCATTCTCTCCACTGAATTCAGTGTTAAATATACATCTTACTCTTCTTGTAATGACATAAAAAACTGGATAATGACAATCATTTCAATTAATTTCATGCTTGAAGAAGAATGATGGGAAGAATGGGAAGCATTCACATTATACCAAAAAAAAAAAATGTATTATGCAATTACTCAATTATTTTAAAAGCACAGCAGGGATCCCTGAGTGGCCCAGCAGTTTGGCACCTGCCTTAGGCCCAGGGCGCGATCCTGGAGACCCAGGATCGAATCCCACGTCGGGCTACCGGTGCATGGAGCCTGCTTCTCCTCCCTCTGCCTATGTCTCTGCCTCTCTCTCTCTCTGCGTGTGACTATCATAAATAAATAAAAATTTTTAAAAAAGCACAGAAAATATAACACCAAATCAATATTTCCAGTAAAATAATGAGTGAAGAAATTCAACTAAAAGACAAGTATCAAAATGTTAACATGTATTACTATTATTATTCAGAGCATGGTGTTTCAGAATGAAGTATGTCAACATCAGAGAAAAATACTGGTCATTTGAAACTTTGCATAGTTTTTGGTTTAAAAAATAATTCTATACATCAATTAACTTAAATTTAAAAATAATAATTTTATACATCAATTAACTTAAAATAAAAATGGAATTAAACTAAGGTTTAAAATAAAAAATAAAAACTCTAGGGATAGCATATTGTATGGCCATTATTACTGAAAGCTAGCAGACATTTTATCCTATCCTCTTCATGTAGTGTTAATGTGGCTGTCAGTGTTCGGTTCATGAGCATGACTGAAATTTGACCAAATGTAAGCAAAAGTATAATCAGAAAGTTGTTGGAAGTCTTGATGATAATTGTTCAAAACTTTCAAGTCAGATATGTGGAAATCATATATATATATATATATATATATATATATTTCTCTCTCTGTCTCCTTCTCTTTAAAATCAGAAGTATTAAGCCTCATTTGTTATTGGCAGCCATCTTACAACCAGGAGATTAAAGAACTTCAATACTGATCCAACATTGTGGAAAACATACTGAGATTCAGAAACATCTGTGCACTTTGATTATATCATGAAACTGCTAGATAGACCTGAATCACATGAATCAACCTGACTTTATGATAAGTGAGAATATACTTCTCCACTATTTAGGCCACTGTGATTTCACTATCACTTTATTACAGAGGAAAGTTTTCCGAAAAATTAAGAATTTGGGACCAAGAAGAAATGGTACTGTAATCAATACACAATGGAATGAATTTGTCAAAACAAAATTGCACTCTATAAAGTTAAACAGGCCAGAGAGACATAAGTCAAGGTTTTTGCAGTAAAAAATTGAGGCCAGAATTCATTCCGAATTCAACTTTGCTGAAATAAATAATTGGAGAGTTGTAAGAGCTGAGGTGGGGACATCATAGACCGTCTGTTTCCTGATTGGCTTTACTCAAAGAAAAAGAAAAAAAGAAGTGGACCTTGATGACTGGAAGTAGTTTTATAACATGAGCGAGGCTCCCACTGAAATTAAGCTCCTATGCTACCAAAGAAAATGAGAGGACTTCCTTGATGATTACATTCCAAAGAGATGATTCCCAGTCCCTGAGAAAGACACCCTTGGGTTGGTAAATTGACAAGAAGCTTTTAAAAAAATTTGTATCTCTAAGAGGCATAGAAAACATTTACAAGGTTTCTAAAGTAAATATTCTAAGAGAGGTCATGGATCTAGTGTCAGAAACCTGAGTTAAATTTAATCAAGTGCATAAAATGAATGTATGTGTTCCTTAAGATTCATATCTTGAAACCTAATTTCCATTGTAATAGTGTTAGGAGGTGTGCCCTCGGGAGGGTGGAGTCCTCATGAATGAGATTAGTGCCCTTATAAAACAGATCATAGAGAATTCCTTTGCCTATTTCTGCCAGGTGAGGTTACAGCCAAAATGTGATGTCTAGAAGCCAGGGAGCAGGATTACCCCAGACATCAAAGGTATCAATATTTTGATCTTAGACTTCTGAGACTTCAGTTTATTGTGAGAAATAAATTTCTGTAATTTATAAGCCACCTAGTCTGTGGTGTTTTGGTAACAGCAGCCTAAATGAATTAAGACAGAGGGAAACATTAAAGTCATCTTGGTTAGACTGAACAGAGAAGATAGGGCAAAGTGTAGTGAGGACCTCATCATTCTAAGCTAAGGAGATGTCAATACTTGTTATGTTGTTGGGAAACAGCTGATTAAACTGTGGCCTGGTGTTTGTTTCCTATCTACCAATGGCATAGCAATAGGGTACTTGGCAATAACTAAATCACTAAATATATATATATATATATGTGTATATATATAGTGATTATATATATGTGTATATATATGTACATATATATGTGTATATATATAGTGATTATATATAATATATATAATATTATAAATATAAAAATATATTTTTTTCTTAGAAAGCCTGTTTCCCAGGGTATAATAGATAATGTAAATTTAATAATCTGTCATTCGATACAATGTAAAACAAAACAAATTTTCTAGCCCAGTCTGGGAAAATTGGCATATAAAGTGAGAAAAAAAGAATATACTATTGATGGAAAAATTAAGTCTGATCATCTTGGCTTCTCGAGAACCCTGGTTTCCCTCTTTATACATGCACACATGCATGCATACACTTCATTCTGAAACACAATGCTCTGAATAATAATAATAATACACAACCCAAACACACTCGTTGTTGCCTCCCTTGTCAAGGGCAGAATTTCAAATAGCTCAGTTCAAAAAAAATTAATTCAAGATCAGCATGAGAACATGGGTAAACTTGAAGAAACAGTGATTCTATAGATCAAAAACACATTCTTGAACATTTATCTGAGTAGCTTTCAGCCCATGAACTTTATCTAGGATTGTTTTTGTAAATGTGGTTCACAGACTGGTGTGGATTTCTGAATTATTACCAGTTTGTTTATAGATTGAGACTGGTGTTTAGAAACTGTCATAAAATTTTAACATTGCTTCAACATCCAATACATTTTTTAATTTCACTTTTTCCAGTAATTGACTTAATACTAAACTTCTTAACTACCATCCTAAGAGATTTTTTTTTATTTATTTATTTTTATTTTTTTATTTATGATAGTCACAGAAAGAGAGAGAGAGAGAGACAGGCAGAGACACAGGCAGAGGGAGAAGCAGGCTCCATGCACCGGAAGCCTGACGTGGGATTCGATCCCGGGTCTCCAGGATTGCGCCCTGGGCCAAAGGCAGGCGCCAAACCGCTGCGCCACCCAGGGATCCCCTTAAGAGATTTTTTAAATGGCCCTTTCACAGATATATCTAGAAGCATGATCAAAAACAATTATTTTGCAAATATTTAACACATTCCTTAAGTATTCAAGGAAACCACTTGTCAAAGAAATTCCAAATCAATAATGTTTAAACTTCTGAGGAAAAAAAATAATAAATAAATAATAAATAAATAAACCTCTGAGGCAATTCTTGGACTCCAAACTCATATCATAACAGAAAGTATTCTAAGAATGCACACAACTTGGGTTAAGAAACTTGGAGAAATCCAATCCTAAATTAGACCAGACAGGATAACATTCAGGAAGAGCCATGCAGAAACCAGATCCTAGAAATACCAGATTGGCTGACTGCCTGTTCTCCAAGGGACAGATGCTAAGTTAGGATGAAACACACGGACTTTAAAAGAGGCAATACCTATGTAAAAGGAAAGAGAGATGAAGTAAAAAGGGGTTGAGAGGGTTGTCAGACTATGATTCAATTCTGACCATAAGTGAAGGAGAGAGGAAGAGCAGGTTGGGTGGAAGCATCATGGATGACTTTGCAGTCTGAGGGAGGTTCAGCAAAGTGTCCAGGGAATCCTTGAGTTCAGAGTGGGCTGACAAAGGATTCCCAGTCTCCCAGAAATGTGTCTGCCTCAATATCCCTTCTGCTGTTACTGCCTGGGAGCTGCACAAGGAAGTCTGGTAGTAGATTTCAGAGCATAGCAGCTGAAGCCTTTGTTCAATGATCAAATGAAGCAATTCTCAGAATCACCATAGTTACCCTTTGTGTACAGATCTACTTTATATAAGCAGCTCTTGCACAACTCCTACAGGCTTTTCTTTCTGAAGGAAAACTCCTAAGCAGAAGATGAGTGGGATGAACCAGCGCTCCCACCACTGTATTCAATTATCAGGGCAACAATGGGTGCTCATCCTCTCCCATCACACTATAGATTCTCAATTTCCTCCAGGCTCAGCCATCACCAAAACAGGTCTTGGTAGCTTATTTGGTAGTGTAATACAAGCCTTCATTCCAGAAGGTTAGTCATTCCTTTCCCAGTCCAGGGTTACATTATGTTCATTCACAGTTACAAGAGGGCAAGAAGTAGTCAGGAGGGGTGCAAGGTGTCCTCAGACTTCCATTATATAGAAGTAGCCCTACCTCAGCCTGCTGGTCAGTGTCAAATAGCACAGCCATTATGATGACTCCTTTTCTTGTCTGCAAGATACCAAACACAAGGAATCTAAAGGACCTCAGTGGCAGCCACGATTTGTAGTGGCTGAATCACACTGAGTAAAGAAGATATCCCCAGTTTCTATCTTGTCCAGAAAGATGTAGAAATAATGACAGAAGACAGGGGAGGATGACAAGAGTTTGTGTGCATATCCTGGATCTTTGCTTATGGATTAAAATAAGGGGAAGGAAGTGGTAAAAATATTGAGATTGGTTTCAGAGAATCTGTGAAAAGGAGCTGTGTCCTACTTTGCTGGAGTGATGAACTGGTAGCCTGCAGGTTTCTCAAAGAAGCTTCAAGCTTGGAATGGCATTCTATTCTGCAAATTATAGTGGAAATAAAGCTGGAAAAACTACTTAGATAACCAGTTGCACCACAAACATTCCAGTTTTGTTTAAAGAATGTGGCCAAGTGTAGGACTGGAGAATAGCTAGGTTGTGCCAGGGACCTGCGCTCACTCTGTTCTCTGCTATGTTTTGAGGAGAGTCTCTGCAGGCCCACTGAGGTGATGCAGCTCTGCCTCTGACTGGCTGCCAGAATGACTGGCTGATTGATGGATTGACTTAAATTTAGATAAGTTATGATGTGCAAGCACCCCATCTTGGGGAAAAGAAATGTAAGGTAAGAACAACTGGGGAGGGGAGAAGTTACTCTGACACACTGGTGATTACACACATTTTATTTATTACAAACTATTAAAAAGTGAAAAAACTTTACTTGGCAAATCAAGAATTTTACAACTTCAGGAAAATTGGCCATAAGAGGGTTAATAATAGGCCATGATGATAGCCATAGAATTCACTATAATTAGGTAAGCCAGTTTTGAAAAAAAAAAATTATGCACTTTGTATCTCTTGGCTATGACCACTTACTGCCTTTCTATAAGTACGGGAACAATTAGAAAGATGTAACAGACATGAAATTCTCTACTTGCTTTCATCAGGCCTGAAAGAGAGAGACCAAGAGAGTTGAGAGGGAAAATAGATACCTTAAATTTTTAAAACTATTCTATCACTTAAATGATTCATTCTAAGAGCTTATGTTTCCTAAGTTAGGGCACATGTGTATATAATAATCTATCACACTTGCATTAATTAAATTAAAGGGATTATACAAGGGATAGTTAAGAAGCAAGGGAAAGTGAGTGGTATCAAAGGATATGGATATCAGGTCAACTGTGCAGGTAATGGGTTTAGCAACTGTGAAAGAGAAAATAAGTGTATCTATAGGCTATATTAAAAATAAAAACAAAACAAAAAACTCCAAACAATTCTATTTTAAATCCAGAAGCAGTTGAGGGCAAAGAAATGCAAAATTATATCAGGAAAAACAAAAACATGGGCATTTTTAAATTCTCCTTTGTATAAAGACTGCATTTGTTTCCTAGGCGGTGGTAACAAATCACCACAAACTGGATGACTTAAAACAGGAGAAAGTGTGTTCCTCACAGTCGAGGCTAGACATCTGAAATCAAGTTTTTGTCAGGGCAATGTCCTGCTGGAAGACTTCAGGCAAGAATCCTTCTTTGATTCTTCCTAGTTTCTGGTGGTTACTGGCAATCCTTAATGCTCTGTAGACTGCAGCTATAGCATTCCAATTTCTTCCTCTCTTCACATGGCCATCTTCTGTGTACATGCATCTCTGTCTAAATTCCCTCTTAAGAGGGCACCAGTCATATTGGATTTAGGGTTCATCCTAATCCAGTATTGGCTACATCTTAACTCAATTACCTCTGTAAAGACCCTATTTTCAAATAAGGTCACATACATGGGTTCCAGGCAGACATGAATTTTCAGGGGACATTATTCAAACCAGTTAAAATATTTGGAAACAATCAAAGGTTACAACAAAAATCTGAGATTGTCCAAATATCCTTAATAGTCCCCAGAAAATATAATAGTTGGCATAATAATAGCTGGATCTTTGGTTAACAGGAATAAGATTCAATAATATTTAGAAACAAGGGACATCTGAGTGGCTCAGTGGTTGGGTGCCTGCCTTCGGCCCAGGGCCTGATCCTGAAGTCCTGGGATCAAGTCCCACATCAGACCCTGCATGGAGCCTGCTTCTCCTTCTGCCTGTGTCTCTGCCTCTCTCTCTCTGTCTGTGTCTCTCATGAATAAATAAATAAAATATTTTTAAAAAAGAATATTTAGAAACAAAAAAAAGCGTGAGCAAATTTTTCTTTCATTTTAATTATTTTGAATATTCTCTAATTAATTTTATATTAGGATATATTGAATTCATAAAAACATGGTTTTTAAGCATAGGAGAAAATATGAGATAAATATTCACTGTGAACTTATTTTGATAAAGCATTTTCATTTAGTACTCGAGCTAGTAGGCAAAACAACAAACTTGGTGAAAATCTTTTCACTTTCTGAGTGATAAAGAAAAACTGCAAATGGAAAGATGACTTTTCATCAAACAAAAATGGACTCCTCCTCTGCTTCTCTCCTCCTCTGCTTCAGCTCAATGGACTGTCTTTTGGAACTTCCTGAATTTCTCCGGTCATCTTTAAAGGTCTGTGTTCCTCTGGTTTGGACCCACTCCTTTCTGTTTTTACAGTAAAAAGTCAGTGAAAAAATCCCTTTTAATTCCATAATTTCAGTCTGTATCCCCATACCATGGACTATTCCAAAAGGTCTCAAAGCAACTAAAATTATATCCCAAACCAAATATCCCCTTCTCTCTCCAAACTCTGCTTTCTTTCTAGTTCATACTGTTTATGAACCCATTCCCCAACACCTAAAAATCAGAGATGACTGACCAATCTCTTCCACACTCCCAGTTAAATCTCAAAGGCTGATGTTTCTACCTTCTAGATTTATTCTGCCTGAAATATACTCTTATTTCTCCAGATTGCCTACCATCTATTAACTAGGAACTAATTATTATTTCCTTAGTTCCAGCCTTTCACTATGGATTAAGCTATGTGGATGTACTGCTTACCTGTCAAATGTAAGATACCTTGGGACACAGGCTGTAAAATTCTGAGATTTGGAAGCCCGAGTGCTCTTGGGTATAACATCGATGAGGGAGCAAGACAAACCTGATTGGGGAAAGAGAGAAATCTGAACCATAAGGCAGTTTCAAAGAAACCTGAAATAGTATTTCAGAGATATCTGAATTGAGATAGACCCTATGTCTCCCCTCCTGTATCAACTATGGAAAATTGTTCATCAGGATAGTTCCCTTTGGCTGAAGGAAGTCCTCAGTGAGAGACTCAATGTAAAGCCAGCAGTAGCCACTGCCCCTGGCAGTTGGGGAATGGGCGCCTCCACTTCAGAGTAATGTGGGTGGGTCAGGGCAACACACCACAACATTTACTCTCTTCCTCACTCAGATTCACTTTTTTGTATTAAATTTTCGTCATCTGGAAATAGTTCTTTCAGGGGTGTTTGGAGTCTTTTCTCATGGAACCTAACACTAGAAAGGCTTTTGAGATATAATTGTTATTTAGCAGCTGGTCTTTCAACAGCAACTAATATTTATTATTTCCCTCTTCTTATGGTTATTCTAGCTAAGTTTTCATCATTCTCAGGTATCACTTCCACTGGTCTCACTTGCTCACCTGCTAAAATGATTTGAGAGATCTGAGTCACCAGGAACTTCTCAAGCTTATGCTACTATACATGGCAACTTGCCATCAAAATAGGGCAAGAGTGTAGCACACATCTCCATAGTGTGTCATTTTGTGCCAAAATCTCCTTCCCTGCCTTATTGTGTAATAGCTGCCGGACACCTCTAAAGAGGGAGATTACTCCTTTTCTTGACTGCTGGTCTTTTGCTTCTTTCCCTGGTAAATGTAATATCTCTATGGAAATAAGAACCTCTATATGCACAGAGCATGGAGTTGTGGGAAACGATTCCCAAGTTTCTGAAGTGGATCACTGGGAATAATGGCAAATAGAAACACTCCTGACTTCTGCACCCACATATCCTGCCTACTGGGACAAAGTATCAAATGATCATTGATAAAATGCTCTACCTGAATCCTGATGGTGTGGTTCCCTGCAAACTCAGAATACCCTGTAGGCTATTATCTCTGAGCTGGGACTCACATGCTGTTCTATTACTATCAGGTCAGTGTTTTCTCATTGTTATACATAATTAGATCACTGAATCCCATCATCATGTACCCACTGTATCACTTCCTTTGACGAAAAATATGCCCCTTGTTCTAATATAGGTATCCTGTTTGAATATCTGTAACATCATTCACGATTGCTATATGAGGCTCCGAAGGAAAGGCGAAATTAAAACTCAATAGGAGGAATCACTCTCCTCTCTCATTTGTAGTTTTATTTGTTTGGATCCTTTCTCTTTTCTTTTTGGTAAGTCCAGCTAGGGTTTTATCAATTTAATTAATTTTTTCAAAGACCAAGCTCCTGGTTTCATTAATCTGCTCTACTGGTTTTTGTTTATTTCTATATATTTCTACTCTAATCTTCATTACTTTTCTCCTGATGGTTCTAGGCTTCATTTGTTGTTCTTTTTCTAGCTTCTTTAGGTGTAAGGTTAGGTTGCACATTTGAGATTTTTCTTGCTTCTTGAGGTAGCTTGTATTGCTGCATACTTCCATCTTATGACTGCTTTTGCTGCATACCAACAGTATTGGGCTGTCATGTTTTCATTTTCACTTGTTTTACATGTATTTTTACATTTCTTCTTTAATTTCCTGGTTGGCCCAATCATTCTTTAGTAGGATATTCTTTAGCCTCCACTTTTTTGTGGTCTTTCCAATTTTTTTCTTCTGACTGACTTCATGTTTCATAGCATTGTGACTGGAAAATTTACATGATACAATCTCATACTTTTTGTACTTGTTATTGGGGACTGACTATTGACCCAGTATGTGATCTATTCTGGAGCATATCCCATGTACACTTAAAAAGAACATGTATTCTGCTTTAAGATGAAATGTTCTGAATATTTCTGTGAAGTCCATATGGTCCAGTGTGTCATTCAAAACCATTGTTTCCATGTTGATTTTCTGTTTAGATGATTTGTCTCGATGTAAATGGGGTGTAACAGTCCCTACTATTATTGTTTTGTTATCATTGAGGTACTCTACATTTCATATTGTTTTATATATTTGGGTTCTCCCAATTTGGATGCATAAATATTTATAATTATTAGATCTTCTTGTTGGATAGACTCATTTATGATTATACAATGCGCTTCTTCATCTCCTGTTACATCTTTGGTTTAAAATTTAGTTTGTCCAATATAAGTATTGCTATTCCAACTTTCTTTTGATATCCATTTGCATGTAAATATTTCTCCATCCTCTTACTCTCAATCTACAGGTGTCTTCAGTCTAAAATGTGTCCCTTGTAAGCAACATCTAGATGTGTCTTGGTTTTTTTTTTTATCCATTTTTGATACCCCGTGTCTTTTGAATGGAGCATTTAGTCCATTTACATTAAGTGATTATTTATAGATATGAATTTACCGTAATTTTATTATTTGCTTTGTCATTGTTTCTGGAGATTTTCCCTGTTCCTTTCTAATCTTTGTCACTTTTGGTTTCTTTCCCACTCAGAGTTTCCTTTAATATTTCTTGCAGGGCTAGTTCAGTGATCGTGAACTCCTTTAGTTTTGTTTCTCTGGGAAACTCTTTATCTCTCCTTATGTTCTGAATGACATAAAGGATAAAGTATTCTTGGCTGCCTATTTTTCCCATTCAGCCTTGAATATGTCATGCCACTTTCTTCTTGCCTGCCAAGTTTCTGTGGATAAATCTGCTGCTAATTATATCTTCCCTTGTAAGTTAGGAACTTCTTTTGTCTTGCTGCTTTTAGGATTTTTTTCTTCATCTCTATGTTTTGCAAATTTTACTACAATATGCCTTAATGTTGGCCTGCTTTTGTTGATTTAATGGGAGTTCTCTGTGCCTCCAGGCTTCACATGCCTGCCTCCTCCCCAAGATTAGGGAAGTTTTCAGCCATAATTTGCTCAAATAAACCTTCTGCCTCATTTTCCTTCTCTTCTTCTTCTGGAACTCCTATGATACTAATATAATTATGCTTTATGAAGTCACCGAGCTCCCTACGTCTACATTCGTGATCCGATATTTTCTTTCTCTTCCCCTTTTCAGCTTCATTATTTCCATAATTTTATCTTTTATATCTTATTCATTCCTCTACTTCTTCCATCCTTTTTGGTCATTATATCTAGTTAGTTTAAAATCTCAGTTATTGCATTTTTCATTTAGGCCTGACTAGTTTTTAGGTCTTTTATCTTTGTGGTAAGGGATTCCCTGTTATCTTCCATGCTTTTCTGAAGCATATCTTCCATGCTTTTCTGAAGTTTTTAGGTCTTTTATCTTTGTGGAAAGGGATTCCCTGTTATCTTCCATGCTTTTCTGAAGCACAGCTAGTATCCTTATGGTCATTGCTTTAAATTTTAGATCAGGTATATATATATATATATATATATATATATATAAAACTTATATCTGTTTAGATTAGATCCCTGGCTATGACCTTTCTTTGTTCTTTGGGGATGAATTCCTCCCTTTTGGCATTTTGTCTTGGTCTCTGTCTTCTGTGTGATAGGAAAGCCTGTTATGTATCCTGCTCCTGAAAGTAATGGCTTTATGAAGAAAAGGTCATATACTATCCAAGGCCTGACACTTCAGGAAGTGTCTCTGTTGTATGCTGCTGCTATGTTTTGGCTGCTCTTTCCCTCAGGTCAGTCCTCAGTAGAGTTTCTCCTTGCGTACAGTGTGGAGTGTTTGTACCTTGGCAAGAGTGTGGTGAGTTTTAACTAGGTGTGCTCCAGTGTGCTTGTTAAAAGAGACCTGATACTATTTCCACCACAGCTGAAACTTTGCAGCACTCTACAGTCAGCAGACTTGGTGTGTGGGGGGTTTGTGCTGGTCTTATGTGGGAGGGACCTGTTACTATGGTTCTCAGGCACATGTTCCTGAGAAAAGCAGCATCTATGGTATACAGGGGTGTGGGGCTTGGTGTAAGCAGTTTCAGCCACCAATGTTAGCACTGTGCTGCTTACTAAAGTTTATGCTGAAGGGTAGAGGAAGGAAATGGCATTTGCTGACTCTTTTGTCTCCAGAGAGGCAATGCCTTTCCAGATATGCTCCAAGAAGGGGGAATCATTTCTTTCAGGCATCGCAGGAGATCCTCAGATCCTGCCATCTGCCCCTAGGCCATCTACCTTCCTTTTCCACAAGAGCACTGCAGTGCCTTCCGGGTTCCACACCGGCCACACTATGGACTTCTAAAACTCCAGTCTTTGAACCACACTGGTTATAAAAATTCATGAAAATCAGCCCCTCTTGTTTTCCCAGTCAATGGTTTGGGAAAATGTTTTCCTTGTGCATTCATTCCCCTCTCTCTTTCTCTCTGGCTTTTCTAGGCGACCAGGGCTCTCTGCCGTAATCTTTTTCTCCCCCAAACCATGTCTCCACATCTCCTACCATACAAAATGTGGCCTCTTCTCTCCCTCTACTTGTGCAGTTTGTTCTATCAGTTCTAGATTGATTTCTTGGGGATTCAGAATGATTTTATACTTAACTAGTTGTGTCAAGGGACAAGGCAAGCCTAGGGTCTTCCTATTATTTTGCCATCTTAGTTTCTACTCATGTATACTTTTAAAGTTTCAACCTCATGCCTCTTTTCCAGACCAACTTCTCTCTGATTTTCCAATATTTCCCTTCCAACCACTTGATCAACCATCCAAACCAATGACTATATATGTATTACTTAAAACCACTTCTTTTGGGATCCCTGAGTGGCTCAGCGGTTTGGTGCCTGCCTTTGGCTCAGGGCATGATCCTGGAAACCCAGGATCGAGTCCCATGTCGGGCTCCCTGCATGGAGCCTGCTTCTCCCTCTGTGTCTCTGCCTCTCTCTCTCTCTGTCTCTCATGAATAAATAAATAAAATATTAAAAATAAAAGGAAGAACCACTTCTTTTTTTCATACACATACAAAATGTGGGTAACAATATACTACTCAAATCTCTGCCCACTGGAAATTGTTCTTTTCTAATCTCTTTTCTGTATTTTGGGGCCACACTTGAGAGGGAGTGCAGGGTAGGAAAACTCTATTTTTTAGCTTGTACTCAAAAACTGAGAATACAAAGGCTTAGTGTTTTTTGGAAATTGGGGATATAAGATGTCCCAGTGCATCCACTAAGATGTTCCTAATCCTTATCTTAAGATCCACACTTCCTAAATCAGGAACATTTGCACAAAAGGCTACTTTTCATGCTTAAATATCATTTGATATTTACTTTTATACAGGTCTGCTTGTAAAAAATTATCAGTGTTTTACTCAAGTAGGCTTATTTATCAAAGGAGACATAACTGGATCTAGACTTCTAAGGGTTAAATTACTAACCTTCAACATTTTGTAGAGAGACATTTTCCTCCGGCTTCCATTGTTTCTGTTAAAAAGTTAACTATAAGTCTTATATTTTGGTTCCATTTAAGTAACACAGGGTTTTGATACCTCCTTCAGCTGATTTTGATAGTTTCATCTTTTACCAGTTTTTACTTGATGGAACTAAATATAGTTTTATTCGAACTTATGGTGGATGTGGTCTTTAGATCCTCCATCTATCTTGAGGTCTTTGGTTAGTTTAATAAATTATCAGCCTTGGAATCCCTGGATGGCTTAGCAGTTTAGTGCCTGCCTTCAGCACAGGGTGTGATCCTGGGCTCCCTGCATAGAACCTGCTTCTCCTTCTGCCTGAGTCTCTGCCTCTCTCTCTCTCTCTCTCTCTCTCTCTCTCTCTCCATGTCTCTCATGATTAAATAAATAAAATCTAAAAAAAAAAAGAATGTTTAAAAAAAATTGTCAGCCTTGGGGATCCCTGAGTGGCTCAGTGGTTTAGCGCCTGCCTTTGGCCCAGGGCACGATCCTGGAGTCCCGGGATCGAGTTCCATGTCCGGCTCCCGGCATGGACTCTGCTTCCCCCTCTTCCTGTGTCTCTGCCTCTCTCTCTCTTTCTCTCTCTGTCTATCATAAACAAATAAATAAATCTTTAAAAAAATTATCAGTCTTTAACATTTTAACTATTTCCTCCACCCCTATCACCTCTTTCCTAATTTATCTGGGATTTGAATTACACATATGTTAGACAGTTCACCATACCTTATGTTCTCTTGTACTAAGTTTAGAAAGGATTTAGTTTTGCTTCTTTCAGGCAGCAAGCAGATAACATAAATCTAATTAGGTATTGAGGTAATTCACTGTTGGTCCATTTATGGTTAACCTTTGTTCCTCTGATTCCTCCCTAAGGTTTTGAGTGTGTGTGTGTGTGTGTGTGTCAATTGTAAGTAATGGCCTCCAACTTTCCCCTTCATCCAATGAATCTGTTAAAAGTTCTGTGTAGCCTCTCTCAACCACCATTTTATTTTTATTTTAAAGATTTTATTAATTTATTCATAGAGAGAGAGAGAGAATGGCAGAGTCACAGGCAAAGGGAGAAGCAGGCTCCATGCAGGGAGCCTAACATGGGACTTGATCCCACGGCTCCAGGATCACATCCCGGGCTGCAAGCGGCACTGAACCGTTGCACCACCAGGGCTGCCCATCAAACACCATTTTTAAATCTGCACATACCTCAAGAATTAAAGAGCCCCCAGCTGGCTCTGTTAGAGGAGTGTGTGAGTGACTCTTGATCTCAAGATCTCATGTGAGTGTAGCAGACATTACTTAAATAAATAAATAAACTCCAAAAAAAAAAAAAAGGAAGAAGAAGAAGAATTATAAGCCCCAATTTCTAGCTCTTTGACATCTTTTTTTTCCTTATTAATCTACTGTAATATAATTCCTTACTGCCCTGGAACATTCCCAAAATATTTGAATAAAGTTTTAAAAATGTTTTGCTCAGATCTTTTAATGGAAGTGCTGGTCAAAAAAACCTAATCAGAGGTGCCTAGGTGGCTCAGTCAGCCTTTGGCTGCCTTAGGCTTGGGTCATGATTTCAGGGTCTTGGGATCAAGCCCCACAATGAGTTCCTTGCTGAGTGGGGAGCCTGCTTCTCCCTCTCCTTCTGCCTGATGCTCCCCCTGCTTGTGCTCTATCAAATAAATAAATAAACTCTTTAAACATACAGACACACACAACTTAATCTGTCATTATGGTAAATAGACCATTGGCCATAGAGTGCAATGTTTAGAAAATAGGGTTTGGCAGCTAGGGATACTAAGATTGATTCCTGGTTCCCTTAGCTACAAGCAGCTATAACATTGTGTTTAAGAGAACAAGGGCTAAAACCAGACTGCCTAGGATTGAATACTGTGTATCTAAGTTGTATGACCTTGGACAAGTTTCTTAATGTATCTGCCACATAATTTCATATATAAAATGAGAATGATATTAGTTTCTATCCATATCATTGTTGTGAAGATTAATATGTTTAAGCATTTATAACATTGTCAAGCATAAATTAAACAGTAAGTTAGAGTGCTATTTCTCCATGTTCTCATTGGTAAATTCAGGATAATATGACTTACTAATAAGATTGCTTCGGGAAATACAGGCTTTAATATAAAAATTCATTTTCCAAGTGCGTAGTAGACAGTAAATACTGTTATATATTAGTATGTAAATAGTAAATGAATGAGTAGTAAATAGCAAATAAATGAAGAAATGGTTTTCCCTCTTGTATTCTTCCCCTCCCTTCTGTTTTAGCAGATTGCCTTGTCATTTTCAGAGTTAAATGACTGATTCACAGTTTTTTGTTTTTAAAATAATTAGATGTCACCAAAATCAAATTAGAAACAGTAAGAAATTAAATGGGCTTTTTCTGCACGTTGGAAAGCTGTATCTGCACATTGGAATGCTCTTTTCCATAACTGCATGAATGATCATACGTGATCTAAAGAAAAAACTGTGTTTACTATTCAAGTCAAAGTTCAGAGACCCAAAGGCTATTATAGCATTTTCTAAGTATTTGGAAGACCTTTCCAATTTTATGCATTTAATCCTTTTTATTTTACTTAATAATTGTAAATGTTCTTTTTATGTAAAATGTAATAAAGTATTCAGTAGAAATGATTAGAAATCACTTGATAAAAGTTTGATTACACATTTTTCTATTTGGTTTCATAATGAATACATCTATACTGTACTAATAATGAACTGATTGGACATGGAAGAAGGTCTTATATTTGACCCTACATTTTCCAAGAATTATATTAGTCTTTGAAGAAACACTTATCTATCAAACATGCAAGCAATTTCTCCCGGAGAAGGTGATAACAGATTTTGGATATAATCATCGTCATCATCGTCATCATCATCATCATCATCATCATCTGTAAGCTGAAAAAGCATCTGAAACTAAAAAAAAAAAAAAGTATGTAATGATTTAATTTCAACTCAAATTTGAGGTAGGAAAAACCCACAATAAACTATATCTTCTAATCTTTGAAAATAATAAGAATAAGACACCACCAAAACAGTTTATTGTAAGATATTTAACAGAGAACAAGTATTACATAAGTAAATAAAGAGTTTATGACTCTAATTTTGTCATTTTATCTTACATGTAACCTACATGTAGAAAGCATAAACGGAAAGTTTAAAATTAAAATTTACTATAAGATATTTCAGATTTATAAAGAAGAGTACAGTGTAACAACCATTTATATGCCCTCAGCATAGTTTAAGTACTATGGAAACCTATAAAGAGTTAAATATACATGTGTGGCTCTAATCAATTTTATACCCCATTTATACACCTCATCCTTACCAGAACTAATTAACCTCCTAAATTTGGTGTTTTTCATTTCCATGCATGTTTTTAAACATTTACTTTATACCATTATATCAATAAACACTATCTACTATTTTGTATATTTTAACTTATGTTAATTAACACCTCAACATTATGCCCCAGGTATTGGGTAGAAATTGCCACATAGTCTTAAGTAAAAGCTGAATAGACTAAAAACAAAGCAAAACAAAACCTTTTCTAGGATACATAAGAGAGGGGAGGACACAGAGCAAGCCACTGCTCCCAAGATGGGAGAGACAGGTGAATATAGAGAATACCATCTTACCAGCACAGAAACTCGAGCTGAAACCTCCTGGGGAACCAGAGCCAAGGAGGAAAACCTGTAATTGACAAATTGCTGGAGGCTCAGCCCACAAGGCTGTGTCAAGAACTCCAGGTGGGGGATCCTTGGGTGGCTCAGCGGTTCAGCGCCTGAGCTTGGCCCAGGGTATGGTCCTAGGATCGAGTCCCACATTGGGCTCCCTGCATGGAGCCTGTTTCTCTTTCTCTCACAAATAAATAAAACCTTTTAAAAAAATAAAAATTACCTACTTATAAAAAAAGAACTCCAGGTAGATCCAGTCATGGTTGCAGAGGTTTCCCCCCACCCCACCCTGTGCCCCTCACACAATATTATTAGATTTACCTCCAGGAATTTGACAAGTTGCCAGAGTAATGTCTGAGAAAAATCCCCCAATGCTTCCAGGAGGGTGAGGGGTGAGAGAACCATTTCTAAATATACCAGAGCAGTCTTCTTAATAAGGCCTGCCTTCAGGAGAAACTAGTTAACTGGAACCTAACCTGCCGAAGTATTATCAGAGCCTCACTAACCTGAGGAAAGGGAAATAACAACTCCAGCCCACTGTAGCCATCCTCTTCCACCTAAGAGAGAGGAAAGAAAAGAAAAAAAGAGAATAAAACCCAAAACCAATCAAACAAAACCCCTGAGAAATGCTGTGAATTTCACCATCCAGAGGCACAGGCTCATTAAAAGCCTGAGACCTAATCATAAAACTATACAATGTTTCACCTCTGCCATATTTCCCCACCACATTATTAAAGGTCTATTTACAGCAGTTCCTTTTACCTTTTATCATTTGTGGCTATTAAGAAAAAAATTACATGGTACATCAAAGGGCAAAAGGCACATTTTGAAGATGCAGAGCAAATGTCAGAACCAAACATAACAGAATCATTGGAATTGCCACACTGGAAATTCAAAACAACTGTGATTAATATGCTAAGGCTCAGAGGATCCCTGGGTGGCTCAGCGGTTGAGCGCCTGCCTTAGGCCCAGGGCGAGATCCTATAGACCTGGGATTGAGTCCCACGTCGGGCTCCCTGGGTGGAGCCTGCTTCTGTCTCTGCCTGTGTCTCTGCCTCTCTCTCTCTCTCTGTGTGTCTCATGAAAAAATAAAATATTTTTTAAAAAATATGCTAAGTCTTTAGTGAATAAAGTAGACAGCATGCAAGAACAGACAGGCAATATAAGCAAAGAGGTGGAAAACCTAAGAAAAGGACAATAATAAATGCTAGAGATAAAAATCACTAAAACAGAATTGGAGGATGCCTTTGATGAGCTTACTAGGAAGCTGGACATAGCTGAGGGAAGTCTCTCTGAACTTCAAGATATCTCAATAAAAACTTACCAACTAAAAAGAGAACACTGAAAAAGAAAACAGACTGTCCAAGGATTGTGGGACAACACTGAAACATGCAATATATGTGTAATGGAAATACCAGAGGGTGAAGAAAAACAGAAAGAGAAGAAATATTTCAAACAATAATGAATGAGAATTTCAACAAATTAATGTCAAACACATGATACTTATTTCAATCATTAATTTTATGTGAATACCTATGTTGATATATGTAGCTTTATATAATTTACTTTCGTTGATATATTTCATTATATATGCACCATAAATTAGTTTGTTTTCTTGTTGATGGTATTTGCTTCCAATTATTTGCTGTCATAATGCTGCAATTAATATTCCTTTTTTGTATCATCATGCATACATATGAGGGTTTCTCTAGGGCAGTCCTGGCCAATGCATTTTCTGTGATAATAAAATGTTCTGTATCAGTGTTGTCCAAAACTGTAGCCACTAGCCATATGTGGCCACTAAACACTTACAATATAGCTAGTAAGGCAGATAAACTGAATTTTTACTTTAATTTATATAAATGTAAATTTAAATAGTCACATATGGCTTGTAACCATGCTCTTTGGAGGTATACTAAGACGTACTGTTACAGTAGGCAGTTAGGCTGTAATAAGATGCCCGGTGGAGAGCAAAGAGGAAGTCATGACCAGCTATCAAGAAAGTCAGAGGCCTGTCCTCTGGCAGCACAAGGAGCCAGATCCAACCAGACAGGAAAATGCTTGACCAAATCAGGACGAAAAAGCAGAAACTCTGTTTCCAAGAAATCCCATCTGAGTAATGAATATTCTAACCCCTTGTTAACATGGTCATTAAAAGACAAGCCTAAACCCCAGGCTCACTCACTCTCACATCCTAAGGCTGGCACTTTCACTTTAATAAACTTCCCAGCTCCTGCTGCTCATCTACTCCATTGTGTCTGTCCTTGAATTCTTTCTCTGGACAAGACCAGCAGCTTCAAACAACATCTTTGGGATAGGCAGAGTCATGGTCTCAGGGCCCAAGGCCTCCCCAGTTCACCCAGCACCAGTACTAGTATACTATAAAGCTATTCCACTATGGAAATACTGTGCTTCAGAAAAGTGCTGCCACTATATCAGAGATATATTCATTTTCAACTTTACTATTTCATATGGTCTAAAATATGTTCAAACAATTTAATATTTCTTCAACACATATAAGAAAATCTGTTTTATTTTCATTATCTTTACCAATTCAATCCTTCTTTGGTTATACTGCAAAGATCTTCTCCATCTTTATTTTTGGCTTGTTTTTCCACTATTTAATTATATATTTACAGCCTAGAAAACTGAAAAGTTAATGTAGTTTAATTTGTCAGAATTTTTGTGTGGTTTTGCTTTCAAGGTTTGTTTAGGAAATATTTTCCTAACTCAAAGTCTGCAAAAGCTATAATTTCTTCCTAAATTCTTGTGGGGTGCCTGGAGGTCTTAATCTCCTGGTAATTCAAGTCTTTAATTTTCCTCTTCTGTGCATTTGTCATAAAATACAATACTCTTTTTATGAAAACTACTTTATATTTGGAGTATTTGTGATTAGATGACATTACCCAAAGACCCAAAATCAGAGTTATAACAAGTACACTGCTAGTTAAAAGGCTAATTCTTAGTAAGAACAAAATTTCTTTATATTGTATTACTTTAAAAATTCCATTTATTACTGACCATCAAGATAAAACTGACAACTATAATAAAGAGCTAATATAAGAGATGTACTGAGAATGCCACTCCATATCTCTATCTGTATGTGGAGTGTCAGATTCTTGATGTCACCTCAGGTCGTGATCTAGGGTCCTGGGATCCAGCCCATGTTGGACTCTGTGCTCAGTGGGGAGTGTGCTTGAGATTCTCCCTCTTCCTCGCCCTCTGCCCCTCTCTCCACTCATGCACACTCTCTCTAATATAAATAAATCTTTAAAATAAAATAAAATTCTTATGAATAATAGTTTAATAAATGAGAAAGAGAAGTTGAGCTCTATTTTTATGTATGTGAAAAACATTTGTCCAATGCCATTTAATCTATTGTGTTCCTCCTAATTTTGCAAAGCCATCTTTCTCATATATCAAGTTATCAAATATTCGTTGTTTTGTTTCTGGTCCTCTATTTTTCTCTCCTTTCACAAATATTGCATTTTTTAAAAGATTTTTATTTATTTATTCATGAGAGACACAGAGAGGGGGGGGGGGGGCAGAAACACAGGCAGAGGGAGAAGCAGGCTCCATTGTAGGGAGCCCGACGCGGGACTAGATCCCTGGTCTCTGGGATCACGCCCTGGGCTGAAGACGGCGCTAAACTGCTGAACCACCCGGAGTGCTCCAAATATTGCATATTAATTTGCACTTTTTTTATAGTTCTTGATAACTGGCAGAATCTTAATAACTGGTAGTTCTTGTTCCTAACAGTGTAGACCATGTTGGGGCCCCTTTAATACTGTTTTATATATCCTTTCAGCTTAGATAAACTTAGGTAAACTCCCAAGTATATCTAGAATACTACTAACTCTAGATTAATCTAAAACTAGATTTGTCCATAAACAGAAAACTAGAATTAGTCCCTAACCAATAACTCACTAGTACAGAAGTGTGAGAGAACAGGCCCATTGTATTAGAATGGAATAACTCTGAGCTACTTTAGAGTTTTTCTATGGAAACAGCTTCAATCTATTCATTATGGTACTTTGTCTAAAATCACAGCCTTGCTTGATTCTCTCTTTATCTCTTACTAGTTTCTTCTTGGCACACCTTCTTTAAAAAAAAATCACTTGCACAAGCATACTTATTTTATAGGCTGCTCCTGGAGAACCTAAATTGGAAAACAGCAGCTGTTAGCTCTCTGTTCTTTCAGGTACTTACATTCTGGTTGTCTAGTTTTTTACTCACATACAAATATGTACAAGCATACACACAAACATGTAAATTAGTTGAGATTTTTAATGGAAAGATAATTGAATTTATATATTGCTTTACCATATTCTATCTTTATACTCATGAATCTACATTTCTGTCTTTATTCAAATCCATTATGATCAATCAATAAAAATTTACTTTTACATAAAGTAATGCATTCCTTTCTTAGATTTATTCTTTTTTATAAGATTTTATTTATATATTCATGAGAGACACATACACACACAGGAGGCAGAGACACAGGCAGAGGGAGAAGCAGGTTCCATGCAGGAGCCTGACATGGGACTTGATCCTGGGTCTCCAGGATCAGGCCCTGGGCCAAAGGGGGCACTAAGCCACTGAGCCACCCAGGCTGCCCCAGACTTATTCTTAGGTTCTTTTGCTTTTGTTGCTATTTCTAATTACATTTTGTTAGTGACTTAGAGGAATCGCATTTGCGATACTAATATTCACCAACATTGCTAAACGTCTTTATAATTTTCTTTCCTTCTTTCCTTCTCTTCTCCTTTCTTCTCTTCCCCCTCTCTCTCCTCCTAACAAAACCCTCTGGGTTTGTTACCTTTTTATTAGCTCGCTATTCATTTAAGAGAATTTTTAAAAACATATTTTGTGAACATTTATAGGTAATATTTTACTATAGAATTTTCAGGATTATCTACTTTTTACCATGTTGTTAGAAACAAAGAAAATCAGGATATTTTGGGGGTACTTGGTTTCTCAGAAGAACAACTAAAAAACCAAGCAAAATGCAAAAATTTTGCCCAATTTGTTAGTATTATGTACTTGACACATCTCTGATTATTCAAATGCAAGTAGACATATTTAATTTGATAACCTGAGGGAAAGATGAAAGCTAGGTTGATTTTTCTTAAAGTCTGAGGTATTCCAACCATGACCTCTTTTAAGCAATCTCCTGGTAATTCAAGTCTTTAATTTTCCTCTTCTGTGCATTTGTCATAAAATACAATACTCTTTTTATGAAAACTACTTTATATTTGGAGTATTTGTGATTAGATGACATTACCCAAAGACCCAAATCAGAGTTATAACAAGTACACTGCTAGTTAAAAGGCTAATTCTTAGTAAGAACAAAATTTCTTTATATTGTATTACTTTAAAAATTCCATTTATTACTGACCATCAAGATAAAACTGACAACTATAATAAAGAGCTAATATAAGAGATGTACTGAGAATGCCACTCCATATCTCTATCTGTATGTGTAATTCAATTCTAAAAATTGAATTGCAACCTTACTGTAGCCTTTTCTGAAGCAGAAAATCATACATAAAACCTGACATTGTCCCTAAATCATAACATATTTTTATAGCAGTTTGAAAGTTAACCAAGTACTTTTACTTCAATGATCTCATTTGATTTGATTCTCTGATTATCTTTGTGATGTAGACAAATGGAGACATTATTATGACTTGTACAGATGAGAAACCTGAACTTCAGAATGTGGATTAAATTCTCAGAACCTCTTATTTCTATAATGAGGATGTGAAAAGTGATCTTGGAGTCACTGTCTGACTTATATACAAAATAACAGAGTGCTCATGTATGCTGCGTATTCTGGTATGTTCTGCAGGAGTTGGTATAATAAGAAGACCACAATAGAGTAACTCTAGGAAGAATGCATGTTCTTTTGGCATAACTGTACAGCTAATCAATAAGATAAGTGTACTATTACACAATCGATTTGGACTGAGTAGGCAAATCCTGGTTCAGAAATCATATTGAAAGCCAGAACACTTTCCATTATAATCAGAGTTAAATGTAATAACTAATAGAACTTCATTTTTCTCAGTACTGTTGCTTTTGTTAAGGTTATTAAATATTTTTTTCCACTAAGAATAAGGACACTATAGTTATTTTAGATATAAGGAGCAATACTTAATGATTTTATTTCTTCCTCTTTTTTTTTCTTTCTTTCATCCTTGCTTCTTCTCTTAGATATTTTTATTTAAAAAAGTCAAACCACTTGGTTTGACTTGGTAATAACTAAAAGGAATTACTTGGTAATTCCAAGTTATTACTTGGTAATAACTAAAAGGAATAAAAATATAAGGATATTCTAACATTGGTATTAAGTTATGTGAAAAAAAAAATCAGAGATTTGAAAAGTTTATAAAAGGCAAGGGTGATATATTGTGTTTTTAATTTTATCTAAATTCATTAAAAGTTTCCACAAAGAAAAGGAAATGCCAATGACTATATGGTAATACAAAATTTAAAAAGTTTCTGTTTTATTTTTTTTTAAGATTTTATTATTTATTCATGAGAGTCAGAGAGAAGTAGAGACATAGGCAGAGGGAGAAGCAGGTGGGACTTGATCCCAGACCCTGGGATCACTCCCTGAACTGAAAGCAGATGCTAAACCACTGAGCCACTCAAGCATCCCAAAAAGTCTCTATTTGAAATAGTACTAACAAACCCTGTTTCCTAGTCTTTCTCCTATTTACATATATTTCTATATTCTGCTCCCAATAAATTAAATGTTTTCCATTTCTAAATGCATTTCCCATTGTGGTGACTTAAGCACCTATGTTAATAAGGTGGACAAAATGGATATCATGATTCTTATGTCTCATACATCATTGTATATTAATTCATAGCTTATAGCCATTTAAAATTGTGAATTAAATATCTGAATCTCAATTGATAAATCAATTGTGGAGAACAACATACTTTGTCTTGTAGTGTTTGATGAGAATATATAATGAAATGAAGTCTGCAAAGAGATCATAATAATCTTCTTTTGTTTGACGTGCAAACATAAATAATAAGCTATGTACCGTATTGATAAAATTTTCACATATATTAATTATAAAGACATATATGTATATATACAAAATATGTGTATTAGCACATAAATTACAAATATGTTAGATTAGTATTAGTTGGATTTCACTTTATATTTTTGTAAAACTGAAATTTTTAGTGGGAATGTAATTTAGTAAAATGCTACCTGTGAATGGGAATGCAAATATGTACTATATTATCTAACTGTTTCATGTTTAAGTAATTATCCAAGATAAATAAAAGGATATACATATAAGAATGTGTACTTGAATATTCCTAGCAGCTTTATTTAGCCCCATACTGGAAAAACCCAAATGATTGCCAACCAACGAATAAATACACTGTAGTACATTCACATAGTAGACTACTACTTACCAATAAAAATAACTGAACTATTAATATAGGAAATCAACAAGTATTAATTTTGAATTAATTATGCCAAGTGGAAGAAGCAGGGAGAAACAAAAATAGGTACTGTATGAAATAAGTATGTAAGTTCTAAAAATTACAAACTAATCTAAAGTGACAGTAGATCAGTTGTTGCTGGTGTTGATGCCAGAGGTGAAGGAGAGGGGTGAGAACAGAGGGACATAAGGATGACATATGGAAGAGTCTCCAAAGGTCATAAGAAAACCACTATGTATGATGGGTATATTCATTATTTGGATGTAGGTGGATGGTTTCAATGCATATACTTCTTTGAAAATTTATTGGGGTATGTAGTATTCTAAATATATGCAGATTGTAAGTTCACAACATTTCAATAAAGTTATTTTAAAAATATAGAACCAGGCCCAAATGCCAAACCTTTCCATCTACTTCTCAGATAGAATTATTCCAAAAGTGCTATTCCAGAAAGAACCCTTATATAACTGATCATTATATATGCTTGTGTAGTCTCTTAAAATTTTTCTGTAAAAATCTCTTTATCTCACAAGTGTTTAAAGTAAAATCTGGTCAGCAACAGTACAAAGACCACAATGGCTGTCCCTGACTATTTTTGTTTCAGGACAGAAGGACAACTGTCTGTGCTGGGTGTCATGCATGCTGCTCTTGCATGGTGCTGCTTTTGCTCAGTACTGTGTCTCAGGTTAAGAGAACTCTCCACTCCTGTTGACGTATATGATACTGTCAGGCAGAATTCAGCTACAGGAAGGAGAAACCATTTCACCTGTTTTAAGCAGAAAACAATTTACTATCAAAGGATTAGACATTACCAACATTATTAGAAGACGTAGCTGAGTGGATTCTATATTAAGCCCATCCAGGAAGGTAGGAATTAAGAACTATCACTGGAACTAGAACTCTTGATTTCAATTACATTATGTCTACGCATGAGACAAAAATCACATAGATGCTGTGCCAACTCCAAGACTTTCAACATCAACAAAGCCAGTGAGTATACACTGGAAGGCTGTGGCAAAATTCCTATTATCTTCATGCCTGCAAATGAGCAGGGGGAAAATAAAAGCAGCAAAATGGCCTTTGCCTCATCCTGATTTCATGTCTTATGGAGTTGTTGATATATATATATATATATATATATATATATATATATATATATATATATATTTAGTTGTTGATATTTGTACCTGATTCACCTGCATATCTCTAGACATTTCCCACTCTGGGAAATGTAATCCAACGTATGTAGTGTAGGCAACCATATCATAGTAAAAAGATTTGGGTGCTGACTGCCATTCACCATATCCACTGAATTATCCATCTCTACCAGATGCCAGTTAGAGTCCTGGTATTGTCTAAATGGGAGCAGTGCTATCAGACATTGCTGAATTGTAGAAATTGCACTGCATTTCTCCAAAAGATGGAAAGATGTTTGTCTTTCACTTTGTTCTTAATATTTTTTCCAAAAGAATACCAAAGCAGTTCTACTAGTGATGGTATGTTTTAGAGATTTTTTTTTCTGACTCTCCAGAATTTTTAATGAGGCAGTACTGCTAAAATAGTTTTGCTTATATTTGACCCCCTTACTCCACAATATAGATATGACTCTAACAAGAGATGGATATGGAACTTAGAGAAATCTTAATGATAAACTCCATCTTATACTCTGAATTTTCCCTCAACAATGAGGATTTTATCAGTGAGTCATATTTATCTCTTTATTATATTTATCATATTTAACTCTTGGTTTTCCTAGAATGGATTCTCATCTTCTATAGATACTGATCTTAGGAGTTTGGCAGATCATGCTTCCTAAAATGACACAATAACTTCCATTCCACATGCTCTCTTGCAATGTTACCTTGATGTTCTCTAATCAAAAAATGAAGTCTACCTCATCTCCTTTTGAATCTGAGTGACTCCTGTGACTACTATGACCAACAAATTTTTATTTTATTTTATTTTATTTTATTTTATTATTTTATTTTATTTTATTTTTTTATTTTATTTTATTTTATTTTATTTTATTTTATTTTATTTTATTTTATTATTTTATTTTATTTTATTTTATTTATTTTATTATTTTTTTATGACCAACAAAATTAAGAGGAAGTGGCATTCTGGGACTTTTTAAGAAAAAGCAGTAAGAATACTTGGTATTGTCCACCTTTATGCTCTGGAGTTAGCATGTAAGAAACTGTGGGACCATCAGACTGTGTAAAAGCCCAGGCTAGTCACATACAGAGGCCATGTGGAAAAAGAGAAAGAGATGCCTGACTAGCCCTGAACTATTCTAGCCATTTCAACGGAGTAAAAAAATACATGAGTAAGGAAATCATCTTGAAAATTTCCAGCTTTCTGTGTAGCCCTGTGTCAACCCGCAAGGAATAGAGAAAAATAGTCCCTAGGGATCAACACTCAATGTAGTGTAGGTATCTGACATTAAGATTTGATTGCCAGGCATCTGTTTCAAAGACATCCATCTTGAATAAAAATATTGCCAGTTGTGCTACAGCTGATAGCTGTATACAGCTACTAGCAAACTACCAGATAAGAAATTAGGCTGCCCCCAGGCATAAAGTTCCATCTTTCAGAAAGCCCTGAAAAATCTAAATAACTGCTTGAATGACCCTGTTTCTCCCTTCCCATGCCTTAATTCCCACTCTTCTGTTTTAAATTAGCCAAAAAAAAAAAAAAAAAAAAAAAAAAAAAAGCTTACAAAACCCTAGATATCCTATCCTTGGACCCTAATAAAAGCAGAGCCCCAAGTCCCACCACCCATTCCTCTCTCTCCCCAGACCTTTCCGTGTGGCCCTTGGGCATACCAAGTCCCCTCTAGAACTTGTGAGTAATCTTTTCCTCAAAGTTCCCTGATAGTTTTTGCTGAAGTGTGTCCTGAAATCATAGTAAGAACGACAGGGTCTGGTCCAGTCACAACATTGGCGCCTGTGGAGGGCTCACTACAAGTAACACTGACCCAGGCCCAGACAGCATAACTATTAATTTGTTGGGACCAACATTAACACATTTAAGAAACAGGAGCTGTCATAAATAATTATTGTTATTTCAAGCTCCCCTCTACCCTCAAAATACCCCTCAGCTACAGTTTTAGTACAATTAAATAAAATATATGATTGCAACATAACAAGAAATTTATGCTGATATTTTAAAAACAGGATTACATTTCAGGCATTTTTTACCTTTAGATTAAAATGTGTTTTAAAAACTTGTTTTATGAATTGAGATATTTTTTAATGTTCTGATATTATGACTGGAGCTCTGATATTTCTTATCTGAACACTTTACAATTTTAAATTTTTGATTAAGGATACTATCAAAGTATATAATTAGGAATAAAATTTGGCTTGCAATTTCTATTAGTGTCGTTTACATAATGTTAAGAAAATAGGCTATATTTCATTTCAGCTTTATCTTAAGATGAATGTGATTAGCAATTTATAAGTTAAGTGGTTTCCAGATGCCTGAAGAAAAGGAAGGGGTAAAATACTTGATCAAAATTAGTCTTCCTTGCAACTAGCAATCCTGAGCAAATGAAAATTTGTGGTCACATATTTAAAATACATTTTAAAATCATTTTCAACTGTGTCACTGTCACTGGAAATTCACTAGGTTCTATGGAATTCTAATGAATTCTAGGAGCAATTGTGTGTTGGTCTGTTAGACATTCTAGATATGTTTAAATACTTTAAAACCAGAAGGCTGGGACCCCTGGGTGGCTCAGCGGTTGAGTGTCTGCCTTTGGCCTAAGGTGGGATCCTGGAGTCCCAGGATGGAGTCCCACATTGGGCTCCCTGCATACAGCCTGCTTCTTTCTGCCTCTCTCTGCGTGTGTGTGTGTGTGTGTGTGTGTCTTTCATGAATAAATAAATAAACATTTTTTTAAAAAAAGGATTGTTTAAAAAAAAAAAAAAAAAAAAAGCCAGAACGCAAAAGTGGTCAGTTGTGAATAAATTTAACCACCCTCTTTCTCATTGAGGGGTCTGTTGAGTCAAAGAAGGTGGCTAGGTCGTGTAATGACTAGTATTTTGGTGGTTGACACAAAAGTGTGAGCTTTCTCTTTTTTTAGAATCATTTATTAGAAAGATTACCTTGAGCACAAACTGACTTGTGTTGGCAATGAATTTCTGAATCCTGACAGGACAGGAAAGAATATCATCCTTCCGATCTGCTGTCTTCTGGCTTGTTGGAAAAACTATGTTAGCCCCAGGAATAAAGTTACTAAACATTACTAAATCCCCAAGAGAAAGAAGCTGTTCCTGGGGAAGTCTGTAACATTTAACTGCAGCACATTTGACAAGACTCCCTTCCTCTCATTACAGGCTAATACTGTGCTGTGTTCAGAGAGCCCTTTGAAAAACATATTAGCGCTCCAGGCCACTCCCTGCCCCTCCCTGTAGATAAGGCTGACTAGTTTAGAATAATCTTTGAAGGACTGGGTTGACAGCTTCAGATAAAAGTGCTTCTAATTTATAGGGCAGAGCTGGGAGGGAATGAACTCTGAGGCCAGGAAAAGAAAGCAAAGGTTTAGGAAAATTAGCCAGGGATGCTGCAGAGGAATTCAACATTACACTTTTCTTATCTGGGCTTATTAAAAGTTGGCCCAACTTGTAGCAAGAAGAATCTAAAATAAATACATTATTAATATAGCATCTAGAAAGCAACAATAATGAATATATGTGAAAATGGATCTTTAGATCACAAATTCTAAGCAAATCAAGAAAGCAGCTAATGATTGTTGCCACTTAATTTAATTATTGCCTTTCCATTCTCTCTAATCTTTGCTACAGTGCTGTTAGGCAAATGCCCATCCTCTGAACTCAAAGACAAACCTTTTTCAGTAGGTACTTCCTAACAGCTTTATTGATGACTTAGGAAATCTAGGCTTTAATCTAAAAGGTTTGTATTAATTTTCCACCTTATCAAAATTCTGAAATTTTAAAAGAGTTCATGCTATTGGGGGATTGTCCTAGTCCCAAGATGAGAGCTCTGTTTATGTGTTGGATCTTTTGTTAATTGACGTTATAATACATCAATTTCAATGGAAAGCATCACCACACTTTTCTACCTCATCCAGAATTATCCTGACTTCCTTACCAGTCAGTGAAGACTGCTCTTCATTTCATGGTCTTTATGACTTGTGTCTATTGTTTTGTTTTGTTTTTTCTTTTTTTCTAATTGGGTAGAATCTAAGTTTGTCTAAATACAAGCAAAATATTAAAACAACCTAAAAATATTTTCATATGCAGTGCTTATTTAAATCATTTGAAATGTTTTTTTATACACATATGAAATAGTCATGTATACATAATCACAACTAGTAGTAAATTTTTTTAAAAAGCTTATTTAGAAGGATTCAAAAGTGGGCAAAATATAAAGAATGTATTAGAACATTCGCTTTAAAACAGGCAATGCTGTGACCCACTTATCACTGAAGATACACGCTTAATATAATCAGAAAATCTTGCATTAAGATTGAAAAATAAAATTAAAGTAGAAGACATGAGAAACCCTACTTCTCTAATTAAACATTGGATGATCGTTTTAATAACAAAAATAACAACATTTAAAGGGAAATATTTCAAGGGTTAAATTGAAAAAAGATAATGATGACCCTTTAAATAATATGTGATAAAATTTTGAGAGAGAAAAAAAAGAAACATAATGTAGTTGAGTTTTATTTTAACTTGTTTCCAAAATCTGACTCCTCTCAATTTTCACATTACTTTTTATCCTTTTAGCACTGCAGTTTATATCATTAAAGACTTTATTCACCTATAATTCTGATAGAGTATCTCATAAAAAAACATGTATGCTTCCAAAACTACTGTTATTTCATTAAATAACATTTAAGTTAAGGAAATTAAGCAACAGAGGTTTGATGACTTGTTTTCCCCAAAGAGACTTTTATGAAGGGACTAATTCACATTTATTTACATTTGTTTTCTTAAAGTATAACTTACCTTGTCATGAGGAAATTCTAAGCAGTACTTGAAAAGCATCTCATTATTGACACTTACTTTAGACCAGTTAGTAACCTTCATGCTTTCCCTTAAAATAGACATCTTTTGAAAGTAATTTTATATTCTTACCTCATATGTAGCAACAAATAAAACAGGTATTTAAATGATTCTACAGAATGTTCATATTTTTTATTATACTGATCTGATGGTAGGCTGAAAATGTTTAATAGCCAACACTCAAAGAAAGTAAAAAAAATAAATAAATAAAGCCTGAATTTTTATCATTTGCAATTTCTGTGGTGTAAATGTTTCCACTATGGTCACTTTCAAGCTACAACCTGACATTGCCAAGCGTATAGTTTGGAAGAGCATAATTGTATCTGCTGACCTAATCTGAGCTGGTTTCAGCATAATACATAGAACATCTTTAATCAGAGACTTTTAAAACAATTCTGTACTTAATATCTCTACTTCTACCTTTGGGAATTTCTAGGGTTATATATCATTTTATGATGTTTGTAGTAATAAGCTTTTAAGAAACAATAAGAGATAATGATAACATATAAACCAACCAGGCTAAATAATGGAAATATCAAATGAAATAACATCATTTTTAGATTGCTGCTTTTCTTTGTACCTGTTTTTCTGCATTTTAGTACTACATTTTTTTAATCATCTTTTGATCATTTGAGAATGTATCTTGAGGCCACTGAAGGTATTCAGATATGTCAAAAGTACCAGATAGGTATCATTATTCAGTACTAAGTAAAATTTTAGCATGAGAACTTGAGTTATATCTCATTTGGTATAAAATTATATTTTTTAATGTAATAGTGAAAAATACCTGAAAAATGAATATTCACCATTCTCACACATCTGATCCTACAATGTTACAAATATGTCACTCCAGAATGAAAAGAATAAAACTTATCAACCTAATTTCATCATAATCAAGAACTAAACAAAAATATAAATCCAAAATACAGGCTAGTGACATTCTTATTTTACAATAATACATTTAAATACTTACTTTCTACCTATTTATCTATCCACATAGATATATACACACACACATACTTGAATTAAGTTCAAGCCGTAAAGTAACATTTCAAAATTTCACATCACATGAAATTCTTTCTCATTCACATACAATTATTTGCATATTCCTATACTTCTCTGATTTTTTTTTTTTTTACTTCTCTGATTTGAAAGAAGCTCATGACACCTAAAATTATAAGATATCTAGGAATAAACCTAACCAAAAAGGCAAAGGAACTATACTCCAAAAACTACAGAACACTTATGAAAGAAATCGAGGAAGACATAAAAAGATGGAAAAACATTCCATGCTCATGGATTGAAAGAATCAGTATTGTGAAAATGTCTATGCTACCCAGAGCAATTTACATGTTTAATGCAATCCCTGTAAAAATGCCAGGGACTTTCTTCAGAGAGCTGGAACAAATAATCTTAAGATTTGTATCAAACCAGAAAAAGCCCTGAATAGCTAGAGGAATGTTGAAAAAAGAAAACCAAAGCTGCAAGCATCACAATGCCTGACTACAAGTTGTAATACAAAGCTGTGATAATCAGGACAGTATGGTAATGGCACAGAAACAGACACATAGATCAATAGAACAGAATAGAGAACCCACAAATGGACCTTCAACTCTATGTTTAACTCATATTCAACAAAGCAGGAAAAAATATCCACTGGGAAAAGGATAGTCTTTTTAATAAATGGTGTTGGGACAATTGGACAGCCACATGAAGAAGAATGAAAGTGGACCAACCTCTTACAATATACACAAAGATAAACTCAAAATGGTTGGAAGATCTAAAAATGTGAAACAAGAATCCATCAAAACACCAAAGGAGAACACAGGCAAAAACCTTTTTGAACTCGGCCACAGCAACTTCTTGCAAGACACATCTATGTAGTCAAGGGAAACAAAAGTAAAAATGAACTACTGGGACTTCATCAAGATAAAAAGCTTCTGCAGAGCAAAGGAAACAACACAATTAAAAGACAACCTACAGAATGGAAGAAGATATTAGCAAATGACATATCAGATAAAGGGCTGGTATCCAAGATCTATAAAAAATATCAAACTCAACACCCAAGAAACAAACAATCCAGTAATGAAATGGGCAGAAGACCTACACATGGCCAAGAAGCACGTGAAAAAATGCTCCACATCACTTGCCATCAGGGAAATACAAATCAAAGCCACAATGAGATACCACCTCATACCAGTGAGAATGGGGAAAATTAAAAGAACAAATGTTGGAGAGGATGTGGAGAAGGGGAACCCTCTTGCACCATTTGTGGGAATGCAACCTGGTACAACCACTCTCTGGAAAACAGTGTGGAGTTCCTCAAGAAGTTAAAAATAGAGCTACCCTATGACCCAGCAATTGCACTACTGGGTATTTACCCCAAAGATACTGATATAGTGAAACACTGGGATATTTGCACTCCAATGTTCATAGAAGCAATGTCCGTCCACAATAGCCAAACTGTGGAAGGAGCCATGATATCCTTCAACAGATGCATGGTTAAAGATAAGGTATTAATGGAATATTACTCAGCAATAAGAAAAGACAAATACCCACAATTTGCTTTGACATGGTGGGACTGTAGGGTATTATGCTGAGTGAAATAAGTCAATCGGAAAAGGACAATCATCATATGGTTTCACTTATATGCGGAATATAAGAAATAGGAAAAGGATTATAAGGGAAAGGAGGGAAACTGAGTGAGGAAAAATTAGAGAGGAAGACAAACCATGAGAGACTCCTAACTCTGGGAAACAAAGGGTTACAGAAGAGGAAAGGGGGAGAAATGGGGTGACCGGGTGATGGGCACTTAGGAGGGCACTTGGTGGGATGAGCACTGGGTGTTATACTATATGTTGGCAAATTGAATTTAAATAAAAAAAAACTTTTAAAAATTAAAGGAGCTCATGAATTATGATTTCCTCTCAAACACTATGATTTCCTAGTACCTCAAACATCCAAAGATCCACAGGCTAGTCCTCATCCTAGAAAATTTTGCATAACATTCCTGATCAGGCAATTTTGTAGAGGCCTTACACTGATATTAGGATTTGATCTCAGCCCAAATACCTTGATCCACGCTCTACTGCAGTTTCACTTGGAGCCAATTCTACTAATTGCAAGACTTATTCAATTCCCTTTATTGGTACCATTGTCATTGGTAAATCATGTTCAGGGCCAACAGAATTAAGAAACTCTGAGAAGTGGGCCAAATAGTAGACCTGACATCAAATCTCTGGGCACACACACTGAGGCTTTTTTTTTTTTTTCTCTTGGAATCAAAATATGTGAAGTTCTACTGTAAAAAAAAAAAAAAAAAAAGAATCACTGCACTGACCTTGAGAAAGCTGTCAAACATGGAGGGAATTTCTTCTTTTCTACAAAAAGGGAAATAACACAAAAATGACAGGTGCCAAGTATCTTCAAATAACAAAACACATTTACAAAATTTTGAAGCCTTTTCTCCTTTCAAAGTTAGCCAAGATATGTTACTTCATTTCACTGTTTGGCAGGTGGACACCCTTCAGCAATATGTTGGATGGTAGAAGATATTCCCTGAACAATTATTTAGATTCAAGAAGGTCTGTCAAGAGTGAAGGTTTTCTTCGGCTAATCAATGATTTAAGGCAGCATTTCTGAGTACTGGGTTAAATTATTCCAGGGATACCCTGAAAATTTTTAAAAACCAAAATGGATCAAGACCAATTCAATATGAAAAATAGACTAATGAAAAAGTAAACAATGATCACAAAAGAAATAGATTTAACAGAATTTTTAAAGCAATATAGTTTTATTTTTTATTATTTTTTAAAGACTTTATTTATTCATGAGAGACACACAGAGAGAGGCAGAGACACAGGCAGAGGGGGAAGCAGACTCCATGATGCAGGACTCGATCCCAGGACCTCAGGATCATGCCCTGAGCCAAAGACAGATGCCCAACCACTGTGCCACCCAGCCATCCCTAAAGCAATATAGTTTTAACCTTTTGCCTGATAACTGATACATATCTAAGAATATACTCTCATTCAATAAATTTCTTGACACAGATATATATATATATGTATATAAATGAGGATATTGAATAAAAAGGAAAACACACTTATTGTGATTGGTACTGATAATATAGCAGGGTGTTGATGTTTTTACATCAAATACAAAATGTAAAAATTGCAAAACATACATTGCTTATGGTCTACATCCTTTACTAGGGACATCAATTTTCATTAATCCCACATTTACTGTGTCTTCAGAAATTGCTCATTATAAAAGTTTAATGTATCAAATTTCAAATGGAAGTATGATTACAAACATTGTAAAAGCACAGGAAATCTGATATAGTGTAGGATACTGTCTTGATTAATTCAGGCTGCTAATCAAAATATCATAAATTGGATAGTTTACAAACAAGAGAAATTTAGTTCTCATAGAATGTTGGAAGTCTGAGATGAGGGTGCCGTCCTGGTCATTCAGGTGAGAACCCTCTTCAAGTTGTAGACTGCCTGCTTTTCATATCCTCAGATGGCAGGGAGGAAAGAGAGAAAACAAACTCTCTTCTGACTCCTCTAAGGGCACTAATCCCATTCATTAGAATTCTATTTTCTTGACCTCATCTAATCCTAATTATCTCACAAAGGCCCCACCTCTTGATTTAATCACATGGGAGGGACAGGGAGGGTTTGGTCCCTAACAGATAACATATGTCACTTCTAAGTAAGTGCAGTTTATTCATGTGATTCAAGCAACTTTCCAACAATCCTTAAAAATTTAGGAATTGTTGAATTAAAAGACTAAAATTATGAGTGTGATATTCAAGTTCAGACAACGAAATTATTATAAAATATTATAAAATTGGTATAAAAGAATAAAATAAGTCTGAAATTAACACATGATCAAGGACTTTGGCAGTGGAGGGGATTCATGAACCCTCAAGGCATATTTTAAAAAATTTTAAAAATAAACAAAAAAATTGCCGCCAAGATTTTTTTCTGCAATTCCTTGTCTGTGATACCTGATCAAAACTGCAAAACAAGTTCCTTTTTTTTTTTTTTTTAAGATTTTTTATTTTTAAGTAATCTCTACACCAAATGTGGGGCTTGAATTTAAAACCTCCAGTTCAAAAGTTACATACTCTACCAACTGAGCTAACCAGGCACCCCACTTCTTAGCTTCTTAAGCTAAGTTTTATCATCAGGTATCTTTGTCAAGATTAAAGACCTTGCAAGGGTATTTGCTTTAAATATGGAGAAAAGTTTAGAAAAAGAATAATATCAGGAATTAAATCATGTTCTTACCGAAGACACAGATGACCTACAAAATTACCAGAAGTGGCACTAACTATTCTTTTTATATCTTGGAGAGTTCTTTTTTAAGATTTTATTTATTTATACATGAGACACACACACACACACACACACACAGAGAGAGAGAGAGAGAGAGAGAGAGAGGCAGAGGGAGAAGCAGGTCCATGCAGGGAGCCTGACATGGGACTCGATCCTGGGTCTCCAGGAACAGGCCTGGACTGGAGGCAGTGCTAAACTGCTGAGCCACCCAGGCTGCCCTATATCTTGGAGAGTTCAATTGTGGTTTAGATACATATCTCTAAAGAATATCCATTCAAAGCATTCAGGAAAAGAAGTTTTCTCACATAGATAAGGAATTATAAATACTTATTTCCAAAGATATAAAACATCAAAGAAAGGCAAGAGGCAGGATGGTAAAAATCATTATGGAAAATTCTTTTATAATAGGTATTATAGATGGATAGATAGATCAAAAGATGATGTGGTAGATAGAAAGATAATGGATATTGTATGAATAGGATAAGATTGATATTACATATTTCAAAAACAAACCTAGAAAAAGGAAGCTCAAACAGATACAATGTAAAAAGGGACTTTCTTGCTCACTGTATCTCCATTTTTCACTCATAGACAATGAACTATTTATATTTGAGGAATTAAAAATGAAGACTAGAGAGCTATACCTTAAAGTTGTTTTATATAAAAGGGATTCTTAAATTATGTAGCAATTTAGACCGCATAATCTTTACAGTCTCTTTAAATCCAAAAACTTTATTACTTATTTATTCCTGTGTAGGTTGCTTTTAGGTTGCTACACAAGAATAAACATAGTAATAGGAGGCATTCTATGTTATTTATTCAACACTCAAAAAGCTTAGACAAAAGGCCATTCAAGAGGTTAATATTATTAAACCATAGTGAAAGGCAAACCCGGACCTCAAATAAGTTAAATAAATCTTCAAATTTTAAAAGTCAACAGTATAACACTAAGAGTAAATCAAAGTATAAACTATGGCCTTTGGCAATAATGATGTGTCAATATAGGTTTATCAGTTATAACTCATGGACCACTCTGATGGAAAATACTGATGGTGGAGGTGATGATGCCTATGTAGGGAACTGGGGCTTAGGGGATACCTCTGTACCTTAAAAATGGTCTTAATAAAACAGCTAGAAGAATAAACTTTTTCAGCAATATATGTAAATAAAGTCAATAAACAGTGCATTGATACAAATTAAATAAAATCATCACATTACCTTCAAATTTTTAGCTAAAATATGCCTCAGAAATTTTTATTCCAATAACAGGTGAACTGAATCTTAAGAGTGTAATCACTGATTTGTTTTTTCCCTTGAATGCCAGTAATCATTTAATATACTTCTTAGTTTGGGATATTTGTGTTTTATGCCTTTTTAGCTAAGTGCATTTTGTGGGCAAATGTTAAATTTTTTTTAAAATATCAGTCTCTGGTTGATTAATATGAAAGCAACAGATTTTGCTCATGCATTTTCTTTTTCTTCACCTCTAAAATAAATGTCCATCCCAACTGAAGGCCTTATTTAAGACATTATCCATCACATTATCATGAAAGCAAGTTACAGAATAAAGCTTGACTTATTTTCTTTCTTTCTTTCTTTCTTTCTTTCTTTCTTTCTTTCTTTCTTTCTTTCTCTTCTTTCTTTAAGCCTCTACATTCTGTGTTTATCATTAGATAATTAGAATATTGAAACTCATGAAAAATTTATAAAGTTGGCTTCAAGACTAAATAGTTTGAATGTCTTTAATGATCCTTTATTTTTATTTTTTTAAATTGTTTTTTAAAAGATTTTACGTATTTATTCATGAGAGACACAGAGATAGAGGAAGAGACATAGGCAGAGGGAGAAGCAGGCTCCTTCTGGGGAGCCCACTGCAGGACTCGGTCCCAGGACTTTGGGATCATGAAACTGAGCCAAAGGCAGATGCTCATTCACCGCACCACCTAGGCATCCCTTCAATGACCCTTTAGAGGAGGGGTCTGCATAAGCCAATTTTGACCAAGACCATCAGTTTAGGTTAGGCCTACTGCCATTTTCCATGTTACAGTGGCAGAGTTGAATAGTAACAAAAGAAACTGTATGACCTATGAAGCTAAAAATATATATGAAAGTAGTCTGGTGGCCCCACTTTGGAAGGAAGCTCCCAGAGAAACCTTAGGCAATGGTACCTGCCTTGGCTCTTCTAGCAACTTACTGGATGCACCAGAATTGACCTGGCCACTTTACCAATCAATCAATAATAACCACTGAATTGAGATGCCTGGGTGGCTCAGTGGTTGAGCATTTGCCTTCAGCTCAGGGCATGATCCCGGGATCCGGGATTGAGTCGCAGATTGGGCTCCTTGTGGGGAGCCTGCTTCTCCCTCTGCCTGTGTCTGCCTCTCTCTCTCTCTCTCTGTTTCTCATGAATAAATAAATAAAATATTTTAAGAAAAAAGGAATAACCACTGAATCACCATTAGGTCTGCCATATTCAGGTCTTCATGCTAGTCTATTGATGAATACTGAGGCTCCTTTTATATCTTGTGAAAACTCCCAGATGGTCTGATTGGATTTTTTTAGGATTTCACTGAATTCACTATCTGGAGATACTGGCTCTAAGAGGCACAACTTCCTCTCGCCTTTTTTCTTCTTTTCAACAGATCCTGTCAATGTATGAAATCCAATTGATGGTATCCAAATTGTAACAAACTTGCCCTTTATTTCCTTGTTCTATCAGATAGGGTTCAATCAGGGAGGCAGAACACTATCATTTTCTTGGAATAGTAAATGGAATAAGTGAATCTTTTTTTGTTTGTTTAATTGAAATTGAGCTTATGCAACTGAGGCAAACTCAATGCTGATGTGAAGTTCTAAAAAGGATCTGAGGAAAGCTTTTATCAGCATGGAGGTTACATGAGGCAGCAGCTGCTAGAATGGAAATGTGAAGAAAGCTATTGAAGTCTATGGATCCTGTTGCTCCTCTGTTGCTCCTCCCTTTGAGTTGGCTGCAAAATACCTGGTGGTAGGCCTGAATCATTGTTGGTCAGCAAGAGCTGCAGTTAGGAATCAGAACATGATGTGTTGAAGCAAAAAGCCAAGAATAATCTGGCCACCATGCTCTTATCTCTAACAGACTAACCAATAATAGACAGCAGAACTTCAACTGCTGCTTTATGATACAGACTTCTCTCCTGACAAACCTAACCTGGTATCATAAACAGATGAGAATACTGGGAAACAGAGCTCATATATACCTAAACTGACACAATCTTAGGCCACTGCAGTGTTTGAAAGAGTAATACAATTTAAAAATATTTGTAATTATATGTGTATGTGTGTGTATGTATAATTACTCAATCAATTACACTTCAGGCCAATTTAGGGAACTCACCAACAGCAATAATTTTATGATATTATATCAACTGAGAAGATACATAATATAATACATACATATTAAATGCTCACTTAAATGCCTTAATTGATCACAAAATATACAAGATAGAACAATATGTAATTCCAATATTCTGTTTGCATGTTCTCAAATATTTTGGGAAAAAAATAAATTTAAACATAACAATCACTGTTAAAGAAGGGATAAAATCTAATCAATCCTTAGTAACAATATCTCTATGCCAGAGTAAAACTTTCTTAAATGGTCTTGGTCCTTATTAAAAATCTTATTTGTCTTCTCTTCAGTAGTTGTTTTCCTATTCAGTACTTATATTGAAGATTATTGTGTTTCTTAATTTGAAAGTAAAGATAATTGAGACCAAGAGAAAAATTCTAGACTCTGTGGTTTGTAAGTTCAACAGAATCATAATGTTGGAAACAAGGGAAAAATTCTGGACAGAACTCATCTCATCGTAAAGCAGCTATGTATCCATTTAATTGAAGGAGTGTGGTGAGCGCAGGAGACCCATGTTCATAATACAATTCCTCATTGTATCTGTTGAACGGGTGTACACAACTAGTCATCCTTTTATCAAGCCAAATATTTCACACCCTATTGAAATCTAAATACACCCAGAAGAAGAACTACACAGTACTTATGGTCTTAAATATGTTATTCATATCTTTCATTCATTCATTCACATGTTCATCAAATATACAATTGTGAATGGGCAAGTTTGTGAAAAGGAAGCACAGCAGAAAGGAAGAGGCAGAAAAAAGAGACGTGATGATAAATCAGTAATTATTTTATATATTTTTAAAGCATGCTTTACACACAGTGGCTATCTCTGGTAAGTACACCTATACGAAAAAAATATCAATATGCTAAATCACTGTGGCCAAGGTGCCTTTATAGAAAGCATTTCACTTTTTCTGAAAGACTTCCTGTGAGGAGTCTGGCAATAGGAAAATGATTGTATAAAGAACTCAGAGTTCTTGTAAATAGCTTTCAAATGCTGCCTATTGCAACTGTTCAAGACTGAGGTAATGTGTAGCTATATTTTAACTGCCAGAATTATATGATAATTCTGGAATATTGATTCTATTTCTATCTACAAATACTTACAAAGTAAATTTACTCAAGGACACTCATTGAAAAGATTATTTGTGGATTTCAATTTTCTCTAACTGGATATTATCCATTGATCTTTTCACTAGCCTTTTTTTTTTTTTAATGTTGCAATGTTGATTAAAGGGAATTGTGATTTGAGACACAGTATTGCTATTTTCTGTTTCTACGGAAAATATCATCTATCATTGCTATTTATTTTCTAAATGGACTGAAATGTGTGGGATGACACGGAATCTCTCCAACTTGCTATTATATTCAGCAGCTGCACATAAACATTCTGTTAAAGGAATCTAACTATAATCAACGGTAATGTTATTTCCAAAACAGTTTTCATTGTACTGCATTTCATGTAATATGCTCCCATCATTCCTGGGACAGTATAGAAAAAGATGAACCACATACAATAATATTAAAATAGCAATGTGATAAAGCAATAGGTTAAATACAAGCACAACAATATATAAAATAAATAGTCAAAAATAAATGCCATGCATACCATGGACTAAATTTTCTCAAATAACTGGTTATATGAAGAACATGTGAATATATAGAATATGAATTAAAAATATATAACAAAAATATGGATTTACTAATCTTGACTGAAAATACATTCTTTTTTAAATAAATTATTTATTTATTTATTTATTTATTTATTTATTTATTTATTTATTATTTGACAGAGAGAAAAGAGAGCATGAGCAGAAGGAGCAGCAGGTAGAGGCAGAGGGAGAAGAAGATACCCAACGTGGAGCTTGATCCCAGTACCCCATAACCATTACCTGAGCTCGTTAGATTCTTAACCAACTGAGCCACCCAGGCACCTCTGAAAATATATTCTTTAGAATTAAGAGTTCCTTAAACTTCATAAGTGCTATTTAATGTAATACTGTGGATCTTAACCAGAATTTTGTCATTAT